>NW_007257512.1:46337-47167 GCF_000164805.1 Carlito syrichta | reverse complement strand
GGGCATATAGAAGAGGAAAATAATGGAGGAAGGGGGGTCAATAGGGAGTTAGAAAGAGAGAAGCGCGAGAGGGAAAACAGATATACATACCATCTATCAGGTGAGAACGAGACACAGGGCTGGGAAGAGGTGAAGAAAGACACGTAAGAAAGAGTACTGATAGCTACATAGTACTAAAGAGTACTGAAGCAACACAGAGACAGGGCAATAAAATCGAGAAACAGTGTAAGTCAGAAGGTAAACAACAAACGTGATCTAAACCAACAGTTACAATGATAAAATCATAAGTCAAAATGAGCGAAAGAGAGAAGTGCGAGAGGGATAACAGATATACATACCAGCTATCAGGTGAAAAACAGTCACAGGATCGGGAAGAAGTGAAGAAAGACACGTAAGAAAGATTGCCTAAGGAGTACTGATAGCTACACAGACACAGGTCAATAAAATCGAGAGACAGTGTAGGTCAGAAGGTCAACAACAGACGTGATCTAAACTAACAGTTACAATGATAAAATCATAAGTCAAAATAAGCGAAAGGGAGAAGTGCAAGAGGGAAAACAGATATACATACCAACTATCAGGTGAGAGAGAGACACAGGGCTGGGAAGAAGTGAAAAAAGACAGGTAAGAAAGATTCCCTAAAGAATACTGATAGCTAAACAGAGACAGGCCAAAAAAATCAAGAAACAGTATAAGTCAGAAGGTAAACACCAAACGTAATCTAGACCAACAGTTTCAATGATAAAATCATAGGTCAAAATAAGCGATCAAACTAGAGTCACTTCTGTGATCTCCGATTCCAGCCTCTCCCTTTTGTTTTCGTGCAGCAT
>NW_007257512.1:0-45687 GCF_000164805.1 Carlito syrichta | reverse complement strand
GTTCCAGAGCTCCAAAGTTCCAAAGGGCAGGCTCTAGACAGCGAGAGTGGCGCTGGGACCCAACAGATGACTTCAGCCAGAAATGGAACCAGCGTCTCTGAGGGGCGGGTGCCCAGAGCCTCCCTGTGTGACGGGCGGCTTGATGCCGGGTGCCCGGGCTGGAGACAATGCAGCCGGGGAGGGATCTGGAGGGGGCTGGGACCGGAGACTTCCACACACGAGTAGAACAGCAGCAGTGGGGCGGGGGCGCAATATCTGGCCTTGCGTGGGACTGAAGTTCCCGGGCCTGCCCCCAGCGCGGTTGGTGGTGGGCTGGGGGATGGGGGTAGCGAAGTGATAGCCTTTTTGGGAACTCACGTTCAGAGAATCTCACCAGTTCACCTATGCCATCGCCATCTTGCCCCGTCTCCCCCCAGTCCATTTTCTAAAAAAAGAAAAAACTCAGTTTGTTAGAACATTCAGGGAAAGCCAAAAAATCATTCAGCCTTCATTTATTGGTATAGAATTACTTTTTCTACTAACACAGTGTAGTCAGTAGAAAAACAATCTTTCTAAATACTTGTCTAAGTCTCCAGTTGCTGAATTCTCAAGGCCAAAGTTAAGTCTTTATTTCCCATTTTAGCAATTCTCCCTTTCCATTTCAACTCCCTCATACACTTGTTTACTTTATGTATAAATGCCATCTACATTTCTAGCCTCTTAATTTTCGAGTTTGAGATGTCTGGTTTCTATTTGTTTGTTACCCAAACATCAATTTTAAGTGTTAACTAATCTTTTCATTTTCTTCAACACTGTAACATTTGAAAAATGATTTTCCTCCATATGAATCAGAGAGTGTAAGATTTCACATTTAAAGATAGAGAACTTTGAAAAGAGCAAAACTCTTGACAGATAAATATTTGATTTCATTCAGTTTCAAGGGCATCCAAGAAGAATACTATTTTAGAAATGTAAAAATTAATTAAGGCTTTCCTGATAACGTAGATGCAGGCCATCAATCTAGTATTTAGCAAAGCAGAAGTTTTGGAGTCTAGAGTCAAGAGTTCATAAGTAAAACATGTAGAGCCAAAGTAGCAGAATAAATATAATTTTGACATAATTATTTTATTCTTTATGTGCAAATTAGACAGCCTCTGAAGTTACTGGCCTTGAACCATTTAATCTCTTCTAACTTTGATAAGTAGATGACAGAAATGGTATAATAAATTAAGTCAAACTCTCTAAATCCATAAAAGATATAGATAATAAACAAAAACTGCATATTCAACCTGCTTCTCTGTCCTACAGATGTAGCCCATTTATAAAGAGCAAGAGGGTCACAGCTCATATACTTGAGTAAAAAAGCACTGAATTGCCTCATGTTCTGAAACATTTAGCAATGTTGTTACAGCCACAACGGCCCCTCTGCAAGAACAATGGGCTAGGAAAAAAGTGAGCATGATTCATTTTCTAGCATAGTTCTTCTCTCCCATTAGGGACTTATGCTATAACACTTGTTCTAGGTTTCAGGTCTGTAAAGTAATGAATTTAATCTTGATGGTTTATAATTAAGATTTTGCATAATCATTGATTTTTCTACCTTTGCCAAAAAGTAAATTATTGTACAATCTATACACATAATGAAGTGAAACTACTTGGGCTTGTATTCTGGCTTTGTTCTGAGTAAGCTGTTTACAATAACCCCTAGCAGGTCAAATAATTCTTATGTTCCCTAACTTTCTAAATCCTTACAATAATTCTCAGAAGTAAATATTAGTATATATTTACAAAAGAAGAAACCAAGTCATGGCAAAATTAAATAATTAGTCCAAGTCCCTAGAACTAATAAGTGCTAAGTCAAGGTCTAAAACACATATACTTCACCTGACAATACGGTTATGGTTTTATCCACTGAGCATAGTTCTTAGTACATGATGTATAATCAATAAATATTTGATACTACTGTTACTTTAAAAGGGTCTCAATGCAAATATCTAAATTTTTAATCTATGGCAAAGAACATTTTAATATCTGTGCTTAATTTGCATGATCCTACATCTCTCAAGTGCAAAGAGGCTGTCTTATACCCTCCTTGAAATATTGGGAAGTACTTACACAAAGTAAATTTTGAATTCTAGCCATCACTCCCTGTTCTGTACGATTTGGGCCATGTAATGCTTTTTTCTCTCTCAGGCCATTGTATTGCTGATGAGTACATTTATTTCAAGCTATGCTGAGAGAATTAACTAAAGTACATGAAAATGTTACCAGTCAATCTAAGGGGCTCAATGAAAAATTGTTTCCATGGCTGTATTATTTATATCTCTAATCAAATACAGGCTACCATTTATTTAAACAACAATCAGTAATTGCTTGTTGAATAATTAAAAGAAATAACTTTAATGATTTAAAATAGTATATCAATAAATAATGATTAAATAACTGAAATCCTTACCATACAATCATTACAGGCAACAAGGGCATGCTACAAAGTAAATAGAGATAAGGTAAACAGACTCAATTTTGAGATACTTTAGTTTGATGTGTGTGTGTGTGTGTGTGTGTGTGTGTGTCTGTGTGTGTGTCTGTATGTTTGGTGAAGTTACTACTTGGGCTATATTTTTGTGTTTGTGTGTATATTTTGGAGTGGGTATTGGAGGGATCTTATTTGTTCTTTTGTTTGGGGTTTTCTCACTATCTTGGTAACCTATAAATCAAACTTTTTCTTAATAATTTGTTGACATTCTACTAGAAGTTCCAGTAATGTTTTCTTCTTATTTGTAATTTGCTACACAGCCAAGTATATTTAACTGTTACTATCTGCTTAACCCTTTATAATGTCAAATCACACTTTTTTTTTTAGTTGGAGTCTCACTCTGTTGCCCAGACTGGAGTGCAGTGGCAAGCTCCCTGCCACTGCAGCCTTGACCTGCTGGGCTCCAGCGATCCTTTTGTCTCAGCCTTCCAAGTAGCTGGAACTACAGGCGTGTGCTACCATGCCTGGCTAATTTTTGATTTATTATAGAGATGGGGTCTCACCAAGTTGCCCAGGAGGGTCTTGAACCCGCAGGCTCAGGCAATCCACTCAACTCAGCCTCCCAAAGCGCAGGATTACAGGCTGAGCCACTGAGCCCGGCTCAAATCACACTTTCTGTTGAATACATTATTGCCTACTTTGTATAGAAGCAGACTGGCAGTAAGTCGAAGTAAAATCTAGGCATCTTCTCTGAACTTGAAAGACTAGTTTGTTTGACCTTAGGCAGTAATGGATTTAAGGATTTGTCCAAATCACACTTTCACTGGACAAATCCTTAAGCACATTCAGTCAGGATAATGAGAAGGGAGAAATGATACACCTTGCATGTTCTGTTTCATTTGTTCTAAATCCATTCCTCTTTCTTACTATCTAGTGTGTTCTGTTTTCCTCATTGAAATTCTGGTCATTCCTCTCATTCACATTATTTCATTTTGGTTTCTTTGTGTGTTTATGTGTGTTTGTTATTCTTTCTCTTTTTAAAATTTCAATAGCTTTGAGGGATATAAATAGTGTTGGTCTGGGATTTAAGAGTAGCCACATTGTATCCAGTAGGTGATTTGTTTGTCCCTCCAGTCCTTCCCCTATTCCCTTTCTGAGTCTCCACTTTCCACCATACCATTCTCTATGTCTTTGCATGTCTTTACTTTAGCTACCACTTAGAAGTGAGAACATGTAGTGGTTTGTTTTCTGTTTCTGAGTTAGTTCGCTTAGGATGATGTTCTCCAATTTCACCCAAGTTGCTGCAAAAGATATGATTTCATTCTTTTTGATAGCTGAATAGTATCCCATAGTGTGTATATACCACATTTTCATTATCCTTTGGTCGGTTGATGGGCATTTAGGCTGTTTCTACATCATTGCAATTGTGAATTGTGCTGGGATAAACATGCGGGGGCAGGCTTCTTTCTTATGTAAGGACCTCTGCTCCTTAGAGTAGATACCTAGGAGTGGAATTGCTGAAACAAATGGTAGATCCACTTTCAGTTGCTTGAATAATCTCCATACATATTGCTTTTCATAGAAGTTGTACTAATCTACACTCCCAGGAACAGTGTTTAAGTGCTGTCTTTTCTCTGTATCTGTGACAGCATCTATTTTTTAAAAGTTTTTAAATAATGACCATTCTGACTGGTGTAAGGTGGTATCTTATTGTGGTTTTAATTTGCATTTCCCCAATAATGAGTGATATTGAGCATTTTTTCATGTTTGTTGGCCATTTGTATATCTTCTTTTGAGAGATGTCTGTTTATGTGGTTTGCCCACTTTTTTTAGGAGTTATTTGCCTTTTCTTGCTGATTTGTTGTAGTTGTTTGTAGATTCTGGATATTAGTCCTTTGTCAGATGTACAGTTTGTGAATTGCAAATATTTCCCCCCATTTTTTAGGTTACCTGTTTGCTCTATTGATTATTTTTTTTGCTGTGCAGAAGCTTTTTAGTATAAATCTCACTTGTTTGTTTGTTGTTGTTGTTGTTGCATTTGCTTTGGGGTTTTAGCCATGAGTTCTTTCCCTAAGCTGATGTCCAGAAGAGTTTTTTCCTAGGTTTCTTCTAGGATTTTTATGGTTTCTGGTCTAACATTTAATTCTTTAATCTATCTCTAGTTAACTTGTATATATGGGGAGCGTTAGGAATCAAATTTTATTTTTCTGCATGTGGCTATCCAATTTTCCCAGCACCATTTGTTGAATAGAGTGTCCTTTCCCAAGTGTATGCTTTTTGTCTACTTTGTCAAAGATTGGTTAGTTATGGGTATTTGGATTTGTTTCTGGGTTCTCTGTTCTGCGCCATGGTCCATGTGTCTGCTCTTGTACAATGTCATGCTGTTTGGGTTACTATAGACTTGTAGTAGAATTTGAAGTCAGGAAATGTGATGCCTTTAGCTTTGTTCTTTTTGCTTAGGTTTCTTTTGGCTATCCAGCCTCTTTTTGGCTTCCATATAAATTTTAGAATTGTTTTTTCTGATTCTGTAAAAGATGATGTTGGTAGTTTGATAGGGATTGCGTTGAATCTGTAGATTACTTTGGGTAAGATGGTCATTTTAACAGTATTGATTCTTCCAACCCATGAGCATGGGATGTTACTCCATTTGTTTGTGTCCTCAACAGTTTCTTTCATCAGAGTTTTTTAGTTATTTTAGAGATCCTTCACCTTTTTGATTAAATAGATTTCTAGGTATTTCAGCTTTTTTGCTGCTACTGTAAATGGAATTGAGATTTTGATTTGATTCTCATCATGGTTGCTATTGGTGTATAGCAGTGCTATTGATTGATGTGTGTTGATTTTGTATCCTGAAATGTTACCGAATCCATTTATCAAGTCCAGGAGTCTTTTGGAGGTATCTTTAGGATTCTCTAGGTATAAGATGATATTGTTGGCATACAAAGATAGTTTGGTTTTTTTCTCTTCCGATTTGGTTGCCCTTTATTTCTTTTTCTTTCCTAGTTGTTCTGGTTAGGATGTCCAGTAGTGTATTGAACAGTAGTGGTGAAAGTGGGCACCCTTGCCTTGTCTTTTCCTCATTTAGGCTGACACTGGCTATGAGTTTGTCATATATGACTTTTATTATTTTGAGGAATGCTCCCTCTATGCTCCCCCTTTGCTGAGAGTTTTTATCATGAAGGGATGCTGGATTTTATCAAATGCTTTTTCTACATCTGTTGAAATGATCATGTGATTTTGTTTTAAATTCTGCTTATGTAGTAGATCACATTTATGGGAGTGTGTATGTTGAACCACTCTTGCATCCCTCGGATAAAACCCATTTGGCTGTGGTATATTAAAAAAAAGTACTATTGAATTCAGTTTGCTAATAGTTTATTGAGGATATTTGCATCTATGTTCATAAGGGATATTAGTCTGTAGTTTTCTTTTTGTATTGTGTCTTTCCCTGGCTTTGGTATCAGAGTGATACTGGTCTTGTAGAATGAGGTAGGAAGGATTCCCTCTTCTTCAATTTGTGGAATAGCTTCAGTAAAATTGGTACTAGCTCTTCTTTGAAGGGCTGGTAGAATTCAGCTGTGAGTCCATAAGATCCTAGACTTTTTTGTTGTTGTTGGGAGACTTCTGATTACTGTTTCAATCCCACTACTTGTTATTGGTCCATTGAGGGTTCTTATTTCTTCCTGATTCAACATTGGAAGGGTGTATATTTGAAAGAACTTGTCTATTTTTTTTTAAGGTTGTCTAATTTTTTTTGCATAGAGGTGTTTATAAGAGTCTGATGATCTTTTGAATTTCTGTCATGTCAGTAATGTTTTTATTTCCATTTCTGATTGAGATAATCTGAGTCTTCTCTCTTCATTTTTAAATCAATCTAGCTAGCAGTCTGTCAACTCTGTTTATATTTTCCAAGAACCAACGTTTTGTTTCATGAATTCTTTTTTTAAAATAAATTTCAAATTCATTTAGTTCTTCTCTGATCTTAATTATTTCTTTTTCTTCTTCTAGCTTTGGTTTTGGTTTGCTTGTGTTTTTCTAGTTCCTTGCAGTCTGATGTTAGTTTGTTGATATGTGATTGTTAAGTCTTATTACTGTAGGCCTTAAGTGCTACAAATTTCTCTTTGAGCACATCTTTGGATGTGTCTCAAAGGTTCTGATAACTTGTTTTATTGTTGTCATTAATTTCAAGGAATTTTTAAATTTCTTTCTTGATTTCATTGTTGACCCAAGGATCATTCAGAAGCAAATTGTGGATTCCTGGGATAACGCTGGAGTTGAGAAGGGCAGGGACTCCATCCCCATTTTACATGTAAGAAGGCAAGGTTGCAAAGTGGGTGTCAAGATCCTTGCTTGCAAGTGACAGAAACCAGACTTTAAATAGCTTAGATGGAAAGAGCAACTTATGGGCTCGGGTGTATTTCTCTGCTACAGCAAGGCCTTGCAGAAAGAGATGAGGTGGTTTTCACCTCTCCCTCCTGCTTCTTTCTGCTCATCAGCTTTGTTTTCCAAGTGGCTTCTTCCACACAGCCCACGAATAAGTGGTCCCTGCTGCTCCTCAACATCCAAGGAAGCAGCCCTCAAGTGGGCACTGGAGAGCAAAGTCTGGGTCACAAAGATGTCCCTGGAAAACCATTCTGGAATGGGAAAAGATAATGACCCAAAGAAGGGAGAATGACCCACAGTAGCAGAGTTTGAAAGAGAAGTACCAAATATCTGTGGTGCTACTGGAATAAAAGGGTATAAAGTTATTCAGGGGAAGGAATCTTTCTCTGGAGGAGGAAGGGAGCAGATACTCATAAAGGACGTGCTGTGGGTGCTATCTGATGTGTCATCTTTATGGGTGAGGGTACTGAAAGAAGATGGGGTTATGTTCCTTTTGTGGTCCCTTCCTCCTGTGCTTGCAACAGATACCAGAAGCATAGACAGAAGTCCAGCAGAGAGCTGACCCCAGTCACACAGCAGCCCTTCCACCTCTGTGCATGAGGGAAACCTCCTGGGACATACAGACTCCCATCCTTTGGTTGGTGGTACCTAGACACGAAAGTCCTGCTTGTTGGGTTAGTGCCTGGCACTCACTACAAGGTTACTGTGTATTCTTAAGCAGCTGGTGTCACAGAAGCACAGCCCTAGGCCATAGATTTCAAGACAGGTGTGTTGAATTTTGTAAAATGGCCTCAGCCAGAATTTCCTAGAACATCTTAGTCTTCTGTGACTTCAGTTCTGGATTTTTCTTGCCTACCAACTAGTTTCATTGTCACAGAGAGTTTTCTGAAAGAGATTTTGGACAGAGCAGAACTGGTGAGTTTCTTCTCAACTCCGTTGGCAAAGCACACCTTTCATTAAGTGTAATAAAATATGCTGAGCAGCTGTGTGTGAGCACCAGGTACTGCCTTATGTCTGTCTTTCACAATTTGGTGCAGTGGCCAATGACACACAGTGGGGTTAAGAGTTTTCTCTAATGAATAGATAATTATTGCTTTTTTGCCCCCCTTGAGTTAAGAAAGTGAGTTTCGTTTTTTGGCCTTCCTTGGAGTTCATACAGGTCTTTCTGTTGAAACACTTGTTAGCAAGCATATATTGCTGTTTCCTCGCTGTAACTGATCAGTGCTCTCACTCTATAAGTTGACCAGTATTTGGCATGCATGTACACACACACACACACACACACACACACACACACACACACACAGTGCCCAGTATTTTTTTTCAGGTGACTAGTTAGGTGGGGCAGGTTTTGGGAACTCATGAGAGCATGAGAGAATGTTGACAAATCCAAGACCTGGGTCAGTGGGGGACTCAGCCATGTCAGGAGCAAAAGGTATTGACAGAAGCCTCTGACTGCTTTCTCCTCTGGCTCTCCAGTGGCCTTGTTCAAATTGCTGCTTAAGTGGAATCTGGCCACAGCTCATGTGGCAAGGCCCCAAGTGCAGGGTCTGCCTACTGGGCTCAGGACAAATAGGGGAAGGACAGAAGACAAATCAGGAGTGTGGAGTGTGGGCACATTGTGAATAACTAGACTCTCAAGTAATCTTTTCTTGAGGATAAGATTGCTGTCTTGATTTACAGATGATGAAATTGAGTTCCCTGACAGCCCCCCTGCTATGAAAGCAGAGCTGACCTTGGAACCCAGACTTGTAGGGTGCTAAAGTTGGCCATGTTAACTGGCCATGTGGAATGTAGTGTTCATTCTTGGATGGATATAAGCTTGAGGACCTTTCTGGGTTCCCTTGAGACCAGTTATTTTAGTATAGGCTAGACACAAGTAAAATTCTTATAGGTAGTTTTAAAATAGGGGAAGCATTGAGTTATTTATCCTTATTGGTACTTGGAACTGCAGGCTAGAATGCAGACTTACCTGTGCAGTCCACCTCTTAGCTAGAAATGGGAATCAGCCAACCTTTCAGTTCATGATTAACATAATATAGTAACTGATGTAAAAGTCTGTCAAGTTTCCTGACAAAAGGCAAAATGTGTGTTCAGAAAAAGCCCACCTCCTAGCTCATCAAAGGTAAAGGGATAATAATCGAAACTCAAATCAGATATGTGTAGCTCTCTCTTTAGCATAATAATCACTGAATAGGTAAAAGAAGCTTTTGGTCAAAAGCAAAGATGCAGTCTTTCTGTCATGGTGCCCATGCTTATCAGGCATACTCTCTCTATCTCTCTTTCACTCTCTCTCTCTAATCAATTCTGCTTGGAAATTACTCTGGTCATTCTGAAATTCCTTTCAGTGATGACCTAAAAGAAACCACAAAGCATCACACCATACTCCATCCAGCAACATCTTTGGCATGCAATATGTGAGAAGCTCAGCAATCACTCACACCTTGTGGATTTGTGAGTATGGCCACAGCCTGTCTTTCCTCCCCCAGCCCCTCAATTTCTCTTGCTTCCACTTTCACTCCTCTTCCTTCTTGGTGTCACCTATAGAATCTCTTCTGTCCTTGGTCTCTGCTCCCTCCAGCAAGACAACTGGCCCTCCTCATCAAGAGGCAAGGGGAGGTGGGAAGGGACCTTAACTGTACACCATGTGAAATTGAGACTCAAGCCTGATGGAAGGTGCTGAGGAGATGAAAGAAGTCAAGCTTCATTCTGAGTGGCAACTGGAAGGCACCCCCTTTTTTTCTGTCTTGCTTTCACTGTTATTAGAAGAGAGGAGGAAAGATTTCTCCTTGAAATGGAAACAGAAATTTTTTCCTGGTGTTTCTGCAGCCAAACTCTTAGTTTCATATGGGAGTCAGTTTCTAAAGGTTTGAGCCTCACCCCAGATAGATTGCAGTCAACTTTTTTCCCTTGGAAAATTGTTGGAAAGGCTCTTAGAGATGACCATGGATATTTTAAGCCCTTTCTCTGGTTAAGTGATGTTGCTAACTTACAGGAAAAGGCAGCCTATGCCATTCTAATTTGCTTTTTCCAGGCATTCTTGCAACTAGAGAGTGCAGAAAATCATGTTAAAAGTCCTTACTTAAACCTTACTTCCTACAACTTTACCATATGCTGAAGGGACATAAAGCTTACACCCACCACCAAAACCAAGTTGCTCCTCCAGAAAATGATAAGCCCCTATTTTTAAAAATATATATTCCTAGACAACACTGCTGTTTATTTTGTGCTGAAAGGATTTTGGAAAAAGGAAGCATGGTCATTTTACTGCACCTGGCTAACTTCTACTGAAAACCAGATGAAGCCTTAGATGCTGGATGCTTTCTGTGTGGTTCAGTAATGCATGGGAACTGGCCAGTCCCACCTTTTGGTCCACACATCACAACTCCTTTTCCAAAAGCCTCATGCCAACCTCCAGCACCTCTTAAACTGCAATTCAGTGATCTAGCAGATCTGTTTGCTCATAGTTGGAAATGGGTGGGAACAGACTATTTCACATTCACTCTGTTCACTCCTAAAAGATTGTGCATCAGACCATTTCCAGTGACACTATTGAAAAGCCTCTGCTTAAACCTCATTCATATTTAGTTCACAGACTCAGGCCACACAGCACTCAAGGCACTCAAGGGAAGGTGGACACCAAGGGAGGCTGAAGACGCTGTGCTCAGGAGGCCATCAGGGACTCGGGGACCTAGGGATGCCAGGCATCACTGTTTATGGATGTTATTTTTGTTTCAGAAAATTCCTTTGAGGAACACAATACTCGAGGGTTTGAAGGCAAAATAGTGAGGTTTTTTTTTTTCCCTTGAGGAACACAAATGAAAAATGGAATAATACTTAGTTTATACTCTCAGACTCTCTACTGGTTCACATTTTAAAACATTTGACAAAAATTAGAATTGGACAGTCAAAATGAAAAAGGTAATACATTATTTTAATAAGATGTGGATTCAGTACAAATTAGCAAATATTGAAGTTGGAGTAAGAATGGGACTCTTTGTTTTAATACCACGTTGCAACAGAAATGTTTTGTAGTTAAGAACAAAATGGTTAGAAGTTTCTTATGTACAGGCATGCATGGCTTTATATCCCCACTTTACAAAAAAAATTTATCCATTGAGGTATTAGATACCCAGCTCTAGAAGCTAAATTTAGGACTATAAATACCAAGCTTCCAATTACAGTAGATGTTTATGGTTTCTTTCAACTGAGACATTCAGGAAGAAAAAGAAAGACACCAGCAGTGGGTGGTGGCGGCAGAATCAAAGACAGACAAACTGATTGGCAGTTGCCATTAGTAGGAATACTCCAGCCTCCTGACAGAAACAGGTATAAGAACAAACCTGCTAAGGGGGATGGTATCCTTTGCTATAAATGTGGACAATGGGGAAACTTGAAATGCAATTGCCCCCAAAGGTCAAACCTCCAGGACATGGTCCATTGTGTGGTCAAGAAGGCTATGGGAAGAGCGAGTGTGCCTTCTTCTGAAGGGAAGGGGGAACACTTGATTTGAAAATGGTGGCCACTAACACAGGAGGCCCGGGACCTTTACAATGCCCAGCATCACTTTACTATCACCCCAGCAAACACCAGGTGGAATAGTAGGCCACTGGAGCTCAAATTGATTTCTTCTTTTGAGAAGTGTCTATTCATGTCTTCTACACAAGTGCCAGGCATTTGACTTTGTCCACCCATGCTGGACCTCTTTCTTCTGATACTTGCACCCCAGTTGGGAGTTTATGGTGTTCCAACAATTAAGCATCTCACTTCTCATTAAAAATAACCCCCATAGGCAACCTCTAATCGACAAGTTTTTACAGCATGACTTGTTAATTCCTTGCAAGCCACCTTGTTATATGCCCAAACCCAGATCCCAGCAGAGGTCCATTGCAGCACCCAAATTTTGTTTTCCTTATACAGTTCAGTCAGTTATAACTAAATGTAAGTATTGAAAACTGGAGGAAAAAAGAAGAATAAAGAGGAATATTCTTAATCAAGAGTTACTTAAAGGTTAATTCAGATTGTGAACTTAGAAACGTTATTTATGAAAAAGTAAAGAAAAAGAACAAGTAAGAGAGAGATGTGAAGGAAGTCATGAATATGAAGATGTATTTTTAAGAGAGCAGGGAGACAGCCCACAGAAAGGGAAAAAATATTTGCCAACCCTATATCTGACAAAGACCTAACATCTAGGATCTACAAGGAACTCCAACGCACCAAAAGGAAAAAATCAAACAGCCCTTTAAAAAGTGGGCAAAAGACATGAATAGACACTTCTCAAAAGAAGATATACAGGCAGCCAACAGACACATGAAAAAGTGCTCATCCTCACTCATCATCAGAGAAATGCAAATCAAAACCACTTTGAGATACCACCTAACTAACCCCTGTAAGAATGACTATCATTAATAAAACAAACAACAACAGATGCTGGCGAGGATCTAGAGAAAAAGGAACACTTCTACACTGCTGGTGGGAATGCAGACTAGTACAACCTCTTCAGAAGACAGTGTGGTGATTTCTGAAAGAATTAGAAATTGCCCTTCCATATGACCCAGCAATTCCCCTATTGGGAATATACTCAGAGGAACTCAAATTATTCTACAAAAAAGATACCTGCACACATATGTTTGTTGCAGCTCTGTTCACAATAGCAAAAACATGGAACCAACAGTGTTGCCCACTGAAACTGGACTGGATTTTAAAAAAGGTACATATACACAATGGAATATTATGCAGCCATAAAGAAGGACAAATATATGGACTTTGAGGCAACTTGGATGGATTTGGAGTTGATCATACTCAGTGATTTATCACAGAAACAAAGAACTGAGTTCCATATGTTCTCACTCATAAGGTGACCTTGAACAATTATAATGCTATAAGAAAGCAATTGGCAGTAGTGGAAAACTTTCAGTGGAGGGAGTTGGGACTGGCAGTTGAGGGAAACTGCTAGGGTAGAGAAGGGCATATTCATCAACAAGGGTGCCAGCATGATCAATGTTTATATACCTAATCCTGAATTGTACCCCACATCTTTATGATAAATAAATAAATTTAAAAAATTTAAAAAAGAGGAATATTCTTAATCAAGAGTTACTTAGAGATTAATTCAAATTGTGAACTTAGAAATGTTATTTATGAAAAAAATAAAGAAAAAGAACAAGTAAGTAAGAGAGAGAGATATGAAGGAAGTCATGAATATGATGATGTATTTTTTTGGTAAGGAAGGTTATAAGAAAAAATAGTTATGTATAAGAAAGGACCTTTTGAAATTGGTGAAGGAAGAATCTTATGGCTCTACTTCTGTCTATGGGTCTGTATTTATGCAATGTTTCGCTATCAAAATATGTAAAAGAACTCTAAGTAGTTGACTTAAAAGGAAAAGGAGGTGCTTAGCATGGTTTATCAGAAAATATAAAATTTAACTTATGCCTTTTATTCACAGGACCTTAGTAATATTTAGTAAGCAAATGCTATTTTAAATTTGGTAAGATAAAAATGCCTTTATAATATAGATATTTTGTCTGAATTCATTGAACAATTGGTCCAATAGTATTTCTGCTAGATGCTTTATTTATTTTTTATTTTAAAGATGTGGAGTACAATTCAGGATTGGGTAGATAAGTGGTCATCTTACAGGTAAAGTCTGGACCTCCCTCTGGTCCCCACTTTGCCTGGTTTGAGATCAGGTACTCTAGTTGATGTTATGTGCTCTCCTTCTCCCACAGTGTCCTACTGCTGCCAATCCCTCTCTCATAGTATTATGATTAAAAGTTCAGGGTCTGCTTATTAGTGAGAACATGTGGTACTCAGTTCTTTGTTTCTGTGATAGATCACTGAGTATTATAGACTCTAAATCCCTCCAAGTTGCTGTGAAGTCCATAATTTTGTCCCTCTTTAGGACTGTGTAATACTCCATCATGTATATATACTGCATTTTATCCAGTCTACTTTCGATGGGCAGCATCGTTGGTACCATGTTTTTGCTATTGTGAATAATGCTGTGATCAACATGTGTGTGCAGTTTCTTTTTCGTAGAGTGATGTTCTTCCAGGTATACTCCCAGGAGGGAGATTGCTGGGTCATATGGAAGGTTGATTTTTAGATCTTTTAGAAAGCACCACACTGTTTCCCACAGAGGATGTACTAATTTACATTCCCACCAACAGTGTAGAAGCATTCCCTTTTCTCTACAACTTCACCAGCATCTGTTGTTGTTTGAATTATCATGATGGCCATCCTGACTGGAGTTAGGTGGTATCTCAGTGTAATTTTGATTTGCATCTCTTTGATGATTAGTGTGGCTGAACGTTTTTTCATGTATCTGTTGGCTGCTTATATGTCTTTTTTTGAGAAATGTCTATTCGTGTCTTTTGCTCACTTTTTAATAGCCCTGTTTTTCTTTCTTTCTTTCGTTTTGCCACGTTTGAGTTCCTTGTACATCCTGGATGTTAGGCCTTTGTCAGGTGTAAGTTGGCAAATATTTTTTTCACTTTCTGTGTGCTGTCTCCTGCTCTCTTGATGGTTTCTTTTGCTTTGCAGGAGTTTTTCAGTTTGATGAGGTCCCACTTGTCTATCTTATCTCTTATGACATGGGCTTTTGGAGTTGTGATCAGGAATTGGTTCCCTATTCCAATTTCCATGAGGATATCCCCTGAATTTTCTCAGATTCTTATAGTTTGAGGCTTTTAAATACTCTTTTGACCTAAGCTTGTCTGTAAAATTATATCTTTAGATTCAAGCATTAAGGTATAAAGCCTAGTCCCAGACATTCTGGTACATAATTAAAATTGCTTACCTCCTAGGTTTGTACTAAAAATAAAAGTAACTAAGAGTTAACATTGTAATTGATTACATGTAAAATATGTAAGGAAAATAAGTTGTGTTTCTGGTAAACAAAAATTTCTACTCTTCAAAGTTCTCAAAGACAAACAATTTCAAAAAAATTGTGTGTGTGTGTGTGTGTGTGTGTGTGTGTGTGTGTGTGTGTGTGTGTGTACATACATATATATGGGATTGACTGTAGTGGGATACTGTTAGGGGAGGGAGAGGGGGACACATAACATCAATTAGGGTACCTGATCCCAAATCAGATGAAATGAGGACCAAATGGAGGCCCAAACTTTCCCTGTATGATGGCCACTTGTATATCTAATCCTGGATCGTACCCCACATCTTTATAATTAAAAAATAAAAAAAAAATTTATGAATGAGAAAACATGGGAATATGTTTTTTTTGTTGTTGTTAAAGAGAAAGTAGAATCTAATTTTGTAAAATTTTGCTTGTTTTAAAATTATGGGAATATTAATGATGGGTAAACAAAATAGAGAAAGTTGGGAAAGAAAGGATGTATATTTTTATTCTAAGGTTATTTTAGTATAAGTTAGACATAGAAACATTTCTTTTAGGAGGCTTTAAAATAGGAGAAGCATTCAGATATTTCTTCTGTATCAGCACATCAGACTTACTACCCCACAGACTAGAATGCAGACACACAAGTGAAGTCCTTTAGTTCATCAAAGGTGTAGAAATGGGAATCAGCCCACCTTTCAGGTCATGATTAACATAATAATTGCTGTAAAATTCTATCAAGTTTCCAGACAAAGGCAAAATGTGTGTTCAGGAAAAGCTCATTCCTTAGTTCATCAAACATGGAGAGATGGTAATGAAAACTCAGATTAGATACCTGTAGCTCATCCTTTAGCATAATCATCACTGAATAGGTACATCAAGCTTTTTGTCAAAAGCAAGTGTATGGTCTTTCTCTCAAGATGCCCATGCCTGTCAGGCATGCTCTCTTTCTCTCTTTCACACTTTCTCTCACTAATAAATTATATTTTAAATCTACTCATGCCACTCTAAAATTCCTTTCAGTAGTGGGCCAGAAGAAGCCACAAAGTATCACACCATACCTCACCCATCTTGAGAGAAAGACTATGCCCTTGCTTTTGATAAAAAGCTTGATAAACTTATTCAGTGATTACTGGGGCTGGGAAGCATGTGGTTGCCTGGGAGGGCTCACCCAGGCACCCTGAGGACCACTTCTCTTGCAGGTAAGGGACAGCCCTTAGGGGCATGGACCCAGCTGGCACAAAAGATGGGGTGGGCACCTCAAGTCCAGTGCCTACTGGGATCCAGCGCCAATGGGGGGAGAAGGGAGAGTTTTGCACCAATGGGGTTCAGTGCCAGCAGATATGATGCAAGTTGTGTGCCTTGTCTCTTCCATGAGAAATTGGGCCTCATAGGATGGCCTCTGAGCCTGGGAGCAGCAGAGCTAGAGGAAGAGGGTGAGTGGGGGTGAGGTAGACAGGCCGAGTTTAGCTGGGGGTGCTGGGCTAATTTAATCCACACGGTCATGGAGAGAGTGGGAAGGCAATAGCATCACAAACTCTAAGTAGTCCAGAATGGGTGGGAGCCTTTCTCCCTTGGGTGGGAGGTGGGCAGGGTGGGAACAGGGAACCTCTGTGCAAGCCTGGCTCATCTGCAAGGTACTCCTTGGTTACTTATAGGGAGCCCCTCTAGGTTTCCCAGGCCCTTGAGACCTGTTGCCCAGCTTTGTTTCTTGGGATTTGGAGGCTGTGGTTGAGCATGTGTGGCTGGTGGGAAGAGGTTATGTCCTGTCCTAATCTGTGTTAAAGAATTATCCAGGCACATGTAAAGGATGGCCAGGCAGACTTTAGCCAAAGGGACTGTGCACTGGGGTGCTGTATTGGGAGAGAGATCCGGCTTCACTCCAGACAGAAAAAATGGGGATTTATAGACAAGGAGCAGAGAGAGAGGTGGGTGGAGCATTAGCACGAGGAAGCACTTATGGATAAGGCAGATTCTGGTCAAACAGACTTGATGGGATTTTCATCTGAAGGCCTGGCAGGGGTGTCACATACCAAGGATGAGAATGAGGGATTTTATCAGGGACCAAGGGTGGGAAATATTTCACTCAACTGATTTGGCAGGATTCTTTCAAAAACGAGACCAGCCAAGGTCAGGGACTGCTCAGCAGGTGAACTCAAAGGAGCCTGTCTCAAGTTTGGTCAAGGAAAGAGTTGTCATCTCTCAAGAGGCAGGAGTGGAATACTCAGGAGAAGCAGTGGAATCCACCCAGGCTGCCAGCTCAGGACTTGAGATGAGAATGGCAACCATTGTTGGGTCCAGGAGGGCCAGCAGGGAGAGGGGAGCTGCTCTCCTGCAGAAAGGCCAGAGCCACAGGCCAGAGCAGGGCTCCATGAGCAGACTTGAGTGTGCCTGCATTATAAGTTTGGCAATGGCAGATGTGTACTGGCCTCGAATACAGCCCAGAATGTGTTATCACTTTGTTCTAAATGATATTGCTTCTTGATCCACTTCTTTCTCTTAAAATGGAGCATGGTGTGGCAGACATGGCTGCATTTGTTCTGGTAATTGAGATTGTCATGCACAGGATTTTAAGGACTGATTAGAATTAATTATAAGTCGGGGATATTTTGCAATGTCTTATACAGTTTTCACTGTCACAAATGAAGAATGGAATCAAATATGTGTGACACGAATTGATCTGTTTGTCCTCTGTCACTTCCATGGAATTAAGTGACATGGACCTGGGCAGGAAGACTGTCACTGGGGCTTCTTCCTCACTTCAGTCCAGGAGTCTCTGACTCAGTTCTGGGGAGTTGGAAGGCTCTCAAAATTCAAAGCGTAATGATGGAAATGAAACATCTCCCAGAACCCCTCTGTGCATGTTCAAAATCCATCAGTTAGCAACAGCGCCCACCCCAGGTGACTTGGTCCCAAGTTCCCCACTTCAGAACACCCTTTGACCTGGCTTGTTTGAACTATTTGTGCAGACTTTTTTTTCTTCCGACCAGTTTATAGGCACATTTCTATTTGGGCAACTCCCCTCTTGTCATATATTTTTTAAAAAACGATTATTGGGTAGCTCCTGGAAATAATGTAGAAAAGACATAAGAAATGACCTTCACCTTGACACAGGTACTAGAGTTCCCTTTGAGGCACTCCACTGAAATAAGGTAAGAGTGGAAACTGGTATATTTTTAGATGATGTTTTCTTGGGAACTAGTTTCTATTTTATAGTTTATCAATAATCTTCTGGCTAATGTTTTAAACCAATATTTATAACGCTGCCTAAGAGCTTTGGAAGAAATGGATTTTCATAAAGGAAAGCTGTTTTAGAGGTCTACATTGTAATAGGGTCTTAGCAAGCCTAACGTGAAGGAAGAAAGCTTACCACGTGAGTGGCATAGGCATGGGGCAAACAAAGTCTTGAAGTCAAAGGCAGAGGGGAGCATGGCCCACAGCATAGCAGCATCGATGCACGCCAGAAGAGGACGTCGACACCTCCCTCACGTCCAGCAGGGGTGATGGTGGGAGTAGCGTGAGTTTGTGGGTTCCATCCATCTTGACAATGTCTGTTGGTCCCTCCTCTATAATGTGAGGAGATCCCCACGCACCCTTTCCCCTTCCCTCTCCCTCTCCTCTCTTCTCCTCTCCTCTCATTTCCTACTGTTACTAGGAGAAGGGGTGCCCCTCCTAGCACGAGAGGGTCAACAATGGGTTCTCGTGTATATGTTTGGAATGAATTCACTGACACATGGAGAAGTAGGATAAGAAAGTCACTTGATTAAGCAAAGAATAGTGCACTCTCAAGAGGGGGGAGCAGGCAGAGACAGCTTACAGAAAGCTGCTGCTTTTGCACCCAGCCATTGTTGAGCTATAACTTTTATTCTTAGGGGGACTGAGGAGTGGGAATGGAGTGGCTTTTCCTAGAAATGGTGGTCTTAGGGCTGGGTCTTTGTTACTTCTTTCTCATGTTGGGTGGGGAGTTTTGGTCCTTATAGGATCTTACTGGGACTGTAATGGTGTCAGGTGTGCAATGGGAGTGGAGGCTCCCTTGGGGTAATTTTATGCTGATAGTATTACAATGAAGATAAAAGTAGGTTATGGTATCTTAGGTCAACCTTGGCTATTGATGCTTATGCTTTGAGGGTTCCCTAAGTTTGGTGGTTGGCTCTTGCCTGCAAGCATTCTGGCTAGATGGATGACAATGCTGCAGGTGTGTCTGATGAGTCTAACAGTTAGGTGTGGAGTTTCCTATAGCTAGGCCACTTGCTTGCATGTGTGGTTCTGCACCAGCTGCTGCAGGCATCGATGAGTGTGGAACTTTCCTACAGCCCTGAAGCTTTTCCTAGCCTAACCTGCCTACTCTATCACGACCTCCTATCAGATGAGTACTTTTGTAGCTGATAAAGGAAGCATCCAGTCCTGTAGAACCAGGGTTCCCAACCCCCGGGCCTCAGACTGGAACTGGCCCATGGCCTGTTAGGAACCAGGCCACACAGTAGGAAGTGAATGGCAGGCAGGGAAGTGAAGCTTCATTTCTATTTACACCTGCTCCCCATAGCTCACATTAATGCTCAAGCACTGCCTCCTGTCAGATCAGCACTAAAAAGCCTGTTTCCATTTCCAACATCCTACCTTTGTGAAGCAGGGTTTTCTGCAGTGGCAGCAACCAAAATGAGATTATGGAATAGACTGTACATAAGCAACACATTTCAAGTGTCACTGTCTCCCATCACTCCCAGACAGTTACAGAGAAACAAGCTCATGGCTCCCACTGATTCTGCATCATGGTGAGTTGCATAATTATTTCATTGTATATTACCATAATAATAATAGAAATAAAGTGTACAATAAATGTAATGCCCTTGAATCATCCCACAACCATCCCCAGCCCCGGTCCATGGAAAAAGTGTCTTCCATGAAACCATGCCCGACCTCCCAGTCTGTGGAAAAAATGTCTTCTATGGAACCAGTTCCTGATGCCAAAATGTTTGGGGACCCCAGTTGTAGAGCATATCCCTCCCCACGACCCCTGAGCCATTTGAAACATTCCCAGCTTTAAGGAAACTCCTCCTTCAGGCATCTCTGGAGGCCTCTGCCTGCCAGTTCCATTTCTGTTCCTGTTACTGCATTATGAGAATCCTGGAAGGGCCTGACAGAAGGGTCAAAGGCCAGGAACTTCCATCTGGTGAGCGCAGACTGTGGTTGAGACCCCAGCCAGTGAGTAGACAGATGTCAAGCCATGTTACACAACTGACTTTTCTACAGCTGATGAGATTGGAATAATAATTCTGTGTAAGTTAACAGGGTTGGGAACTCTTGGAATAAGAATTGGTCTAAGCCAGAGAATGTTGACAGGACTGGACACAAGTGCTGTGGATTTACCAAGACATGCTGCAGGTTTATGTAGGAGCTACTTTATGGGTATTAAGCTCTTGGGGGTACGAGTGGCCAGCAGTTCTGAAGTGGCAGCCTGGGGCCACAGCCACCATGAACACTGGGACATAAGAGAGGGTGTTGATGTTATGTTGGAGAGAAAACTACCTCGTAATAGTTGCATGCTTGACCAGTGTTGTTTGGCATTCCTTATGATTGCATTCCACTGCATATGCAGAAACCCAAAACCACAGTGCATAAAACAAGGCAGTGCATTTTCTTTGATGTATGGGAAGCGTTGAGCTGGCATGTGTGGCTAGCGTGATGCCCGTGGTGGCTTTGGGACCAGGAGCACTTTTGTTCCTTGCCCCCTGTCCTGCTCATAGCCCCAACGTGGCTGCTGAAGTGCCAGCCTTCACGTCTCCTGTAGTAAAGAGATTTGCAGGCACTCTTGGTCAGCATTCCAGCTCACATGTCATCATCTTAACTTGGACATCGACTTACATGACATGAGGACTGGGGATGTATCTAAGGTGGCCAAGCAAAGTCGAAGGGGGTGGAGAAGAGCCTCAAGGGGCAGAGGATGTGGGATTTCTGGGCAGGGCAGTGCTGCAGCCGTATCTGGGAGGCACATGCTGGGTGGGGAGAGGTGGCGACCAGTGTAGCCTTTTTCCCCTTCTGAGCCCAACCACCAAACTTAAAAATTCTATATTTTTCAGCACTTCCCCCTTCCCCTTCCCATCCCCTGTTTAGTGACATAAAAACAGCAACTTTGGGTTGCCCAGCAGATTTGGATACAATTAAACCTAAATTACTTGTTTCACTTTTTTTCAGACAGAGCCTATGACATAGGAATTTTAGTGGCAGTTTTTATCAGTGGAGCTATTTGCTTCCAGTGAGTCTCTTGGGTGTAAGCAGAGCCCCTACTCTTCAGAGTAGGGATGGAGCTGGTCCTTGGGATGCCCCACCTCCTTAAAACTGAACCCATCAGGCTCTGACAGAAAGACACTTGGTACAAAATGAAGGGACTTGATGGAATCCAAGTACGGAGAAAACAGAGGCAGAAGAATAATGCAGCCCGAGGACATGTCTGCAGAGTGAAGTATTTCTCTTGCACTCCTGTATGGGTGCCAGAGTGGGCCTCACATTTGTCTGTGAGCTTCCTAGTGACTAGCACAAAGAGGGGACTGAGGCCTGTCATCCCTGTGGAGATGCCAGAATCTTCTAGCTACTTGAGCCAGTACTGGAAGGTATGAGACTAGACCTTACCAGTTGACAGCTTCTCAAGAAACCCATCATTATGTAGTTACAGATAAAATAACAAAGACACCTATATTGAGAGTCTTTACCCTTTTAAAAAAAATTTTAGCCTTGGATGTGAATTTGACAAGAGTCTCTATAAAGCATTGATTTTTTTTCTTTCACATTAATAATTTAATTGGAAGATTTTAATAAATAAAAAATATTGATTCTAATTAACCAAGAAATTAGAATGGAGTATAGGTAGTAGATCAAAATTGTATCTGTATTTAGACTTGGATAATAACTATTGCTAAATCTGAGATATATGCAATCCTCCATATTTCTTTTTTTTTAATCAATATTTTTTATTATGGTTTTGTGGGGTATAGTTAAGGATTAGGTGTACAATTACATTTCATTCAGGCACCCTATTGATAAGAGGTGTTTCCCCTTCCCCAGACAGATATTTGCTACTGTTAGTCCCATCCCCCCAATAGTTTCCCAGTACCATCAGTCATTTTCTTATAGTATTACATTGGATGTTCAAGGTCCATTATATGAGTGAGAACACGTGATACTCAGATCTTTGCTTCTGTGAGAGGTCACTCAGTATTATAGACTCTAGTTCCATCCAGGTTGCTGCGAAATTCATGATTTTGTTCTTTTTTATGGCTGCATAGTATTCCATCGTGTATACGTACCACATTTTTAAAATTCAGTCCTCTTTTGATGGGCAGCATGGTTGTTTCCAGTTCTTGCTATTGTGAATAATGCTGAAATAAACATACGTGTGCAGGTATCTTTTTTATAGAGTAATTTGAGTTCTTCAGGGTATATTCCCAGTAGGGGGATTGCGGGGACATATGGGAGGTTGATATTTAGAGCTTTTAGGAATCGCCACACTGCTTTCCACAAAGGTTGCACTAGTTTACACTCCCACCAACAGTGTAGAAGAGTTCCCTTTTCACTATACCCTCTCCAGCAGCTGTTATTTTTTGAGTTGTTGATAATTGCCATTCTGACTGGAGTTAGGTGGTATCTCAGTGTGGTTTTGATTTGCATCTCCCTGATGATTAGTGAGGTTGAGCATTTCTTCATGTGTTTGTTGGCTTCTCGAATGTCTTCTTTTGTGAAGTGTCTGTTCATATCTTTTGCCCATTTGATAATGGGGTTGTTTGTTTTTTTCTTTTCAGTACGTTTTAGTTCCTTGTAGATCCAAGATGTTAAGCCTTTGTCAGACCTGGTGTTGGCAAATATTTTTTCCCAATCTGTAGGCTGTCTCCCTGCTCGCTTGATGGTTTCTTTGGCCTTGCAGAAGCTTGTCCGTTTAATAAGGTCCTACTTGTCTATCTTCTCTCTTATGACCTGTGGGTTTCGGATTTTGTTCAGGAATTGGACGCCAGTTCCGATTTCCATGAGGGTATTTCCTTCATTTTCTAAGGTTCTTATGGTTTGAGGTTTTATATTTAGGTCTCTGATCCATTTGGAGTTAACCTTTGTGCATGGGGATAGATAAAGGTCCTGTTTCAATCTTCTGCATGTGGTCAGCCAGTTTTCCCAGCACCATTTACTGAATAGGTTCTCCTCTCCCCAGTGGTAGGTGGTGGAGGCCTTGTCGAAGGTGAGTTGGTTGAGAAATTGAGGTTTTGCTTCTGAAATCTCAATTCTATTCCATTGATCTATATGCCTGTTTCTATACCAATACCAAGCTGTTTTGATGATTGTAGCTTTATAGTAAAGTTTGAAGTCTGGTAATGTGATACCACCTGCTTTGTTTTTTTTGGCTGAGGATTGTTCTGGCTATTCTTGGATGTTTGTGTTTCCATATGAATTCCTGTGTTGTCTTTTCTAGTCCTCCATATTTCTAATGAATTGTAATTTACTGAATGTATAATTAAAGTGTTTGGCTGAACTTTCAGAAGCAGGTAGACTCTAATGAAAAGCAAGACCACTGTTGCGATCACATTTTGTTCTGTCTTTATTTGCATATGAGGTTAGAGCTTTTATTTTTTAGTAACAAAACAAAGGTTTTTAATTTGTATCTACATCCTGTCTCCCAAGCGTGAGCATTATCTATTCCAAATAGGATATTTCATTACATTAGTTTTGCTTGGTTATAAAAGCAACAGGCATACTCACTCTGGAAAATTGCTAAGTTTTTTTAAAATATAAGAAAGAACATTAAAGTCATCCATATTCATATAACCCAGAGGTAATCACTATGGATAATTTAGCATGCTTCCCATAGATTTATCTCTGAATCCATCTAGATTTATGTTTGATTTTTATAAATACAGGGAAGAAAATATGCCAAATGTCCAGGGATCTATCACCCAGCATTGGCAAATGTTACCATTTTGTCCTATTTGCTTCGGGTTTTGTTTTTGTATTTGTTTTTGTTTTTAGTTGGAGTCTCACTCTGTCGCCCAGGCTAGAGTGCAGTGGCACGCTCATGGCCACCCTAGCATCAACCTGTTGGGCTCCAGCAGTCCTTCTGCCTTAGCCTCCCAAGTAGCCAGAACTACAGGCACACACTGCCACACCCGGCTTATTTTTAAAATTTATTATAGAGACAAGGTCTCAACAAGTTGCCCATGCTGGCAATCCACTTATGTCGGCCTCCCAAAGTGCTGAGAATGAGCTTATTTCAATTAAAATGGTAGCCCCCTTCTTTCTAACGCCTAGGGAGACCACTTTTGTGAACTTGATTTGTATTATTATATCCTTCCTGCTCAATTATATATACTTATTTTGTATGTGTATTTTGTATATGCAGTGTAAACATATGCATAGACTATATCACATTTATAGGGTATCGTTAGATATGCTTTTCAATAAGTTAAATATATGGATTACTACCTGTGAGGTGTTAACCCTCTTTGTGTCTCTTAGAACCAGCAGATAGATATCTCAGATGTAAAGCAAGAGGACAGTTATGGACCAAAATTGAGTCTGACGAGGGGACAATTCCAGTGCGATCCAATGCAAGCATCCACATGTGGGGTAGGGTGCTGTAGGGGGAGAAGCTGCTCACCATGTCTTGCAGTGACAAGATTGCACGGTAATAAGGGGTGCCCTGCGACTACCACCCTGCATGTGGTATTCGTGCGTGCTGTTTCTCAACTTCTTTATCTCACAACCATTTGAATTTTGTCTCCATTCCCCACCCAAGAGGGAAGTATTCTTCGAAGGACTAAGGTTCTAAACAGGTGCTTTAGGGACCACAGAGAGGGGTAATGGTGGGGCCTTTACACAGAAGCCTCCGGACTTCCCACACCACCTGTCCTTTAAAACAAGCATCTCAGCTTTATCATACACTTTTATATATAGGCTTCTAAGTTGAAACTATGTGCTTAACATGCTACAAGCCATTTCTAAATGATTTGCTCCCCTCACTAGTAGTAGATGCAACTTTAAGGGTCACATTCACCATTCAGTTAACATTTCGGGTGACTGATATTTACATTTTAAAAATAATGTGGAGCCCATCACAGGCATTGTGTTTTGAGCACAGAGAACAACCTCATGTTCTGGGCCTGGGTGTGGGTTGGGCTTAGATTATGGGCTCCACAAACACACTTTTCTACTTAGCACATGCTTGGGAAATGTTAATCTCTCAGAAGCCAGGTCAGATTTTAGAAAACCCATATCTTCAGATGCTAGTATCAGTTTCAGTAGTTCTTCATGAATTTTATTTTTAAACTAATGTTTGTGTTTTTTTTAAATAACATACACAAATGGTAAAAATCATTGAATAGTAAAATTAAAAATCTCTCTTCGAAAAAAGAAAAAAAGGCCAGGCACAGTAGCTCACACCTGTAATCTCAGCACTTAGGGAGGCTGAGGTGAGAGGATTGCAGGAACCCAGGAGTTCAAGACCAGCCTGGGCAACATGGCAAGATATCATCTATACAATAAATTAAAAATTAGCCAGACATGGTGGTACATGCCTGTAGTCCTGGCTACTAGGAGGCTGAGGCAGAAGGATCTCCTGAATCCAGAAGGTCAAGGCTGTGGTGAGCTGTGATTGTGCCAGTGAACTCTAACCTGGGTGACAGAGTGAGACTTTGACTAAAAAAAAAAAACCCAAAAAAGCTTTTCTCTTCAGCACCCTGCTAGGGTGCCCACAGTGAAGAGGCCCTGCCTGCCCCTCTAGGAGTCGAAACTAACTTGCATGAGTTCACATGCACATGTTTCTAATTGTTCATAAGCCTTCTCTGTTGATTTTCTTCAGTGGGTCTTGTCAGGGAACCTCAAGTGCAGAGAGCTGGATCAGTCATGAACTTTGGGCCATTCCCCCATTAAAGATGCCCACTGGGATGTGCTTACTTACTATGTGTCCTTCCAGTCCACCTCCACATGTGTTTATGTGGGTGTGGTTTTAGAAATACACAATAGTGTTATTTTGAGGGCATTTATTTATATTTTATTAACTTATAAAATGAAATGCTAGAAATTCCATTTTTTATAATGTCCCCCCTTCCTCCTTCCCTCCCACTTCCTTCTTTCCTTCCTTTCTTCTTCTTTCTTTTTCTTTCTTCCTTCCTTCCTTTCCTTCTCTGTTTCTTCCTGTCTCCCTCCCTCTCCCTTTCTCTGAGTTATACACATATATAACATCCCAGAATAAAACCAGATTGCACACCAGAATAGTCACCAGTGGGCACATCAACAGTGCATTAAGTCAGCTTCCCCCACATTTTATAAACTGGTATCTCATGGTTTTAATTTGCATTTTTCTTATCACTAGGAATTTTAAGCATCTCTTCAATTATTTGTTAACTGATCATCTTTCACCTTCTTTGAATCACCTGTTAATATCCTTTGTCCATTTATCTTTTGGATCTTATGCTTTTTTCTTCTTGATTTACAGAGTTCCTTCCTAATTCTAAGGTTTATATTGTAATCGTTAATCCTTTGAGAATATTCAGTGTCTTCTCAAAGTCCTTTCCCTCTTGAACAGTCTTGTCACCCTGTTGAAGATCATTTAATTATATACACAAGAGTTTATTTCTAGGCTGTCTATTCTATTCCATTGCCATCTGTGACTATCTTTTTTTTTTTTTTTGAGTTGGAGTCTCACTCTGTTGCCCAGACTGGAGTGTGGTGGCCACTCCTGGCCACCGCAGCCTCGACCTGCTGGGCTCCAGTGATCCTTCCGCCTCAACCTTCCGAGTAACCGGAATTACAGGCATGCGCCACCATGCCCGGCTGATTTTTTTATTTATTGTAGAGATGAGGTCTCGCTGCCCAGGTGGGTCTCGAACCCGCGGGCTCAGGTAATCCACTCACCTCAGCCTCCCAAAGGCATGGGATTACAGGCTGAGCCACCAAGTCCGGCTATCTGTGACTATCTTTATGCCAGTGACATACTATTTTGATTACTGTAGCTTTATAATAGGTTTTAAAATCAGGAAGTATAAATCCTCCAACTGTATTTTTCTTTTTCAAAATTGTTTTGGCTATCCAAGTTTCCATAAGATTTAATGTACATTTTTGGATGAAATTTCTATTTCTTCAAAAAATGGCATGTTATTTCGATAGGGATTATGCTGAATGTGTAGATTGCTTTTATTTGTATGGATATCTTAACAATATTGCATCTTCCAACTAATGAATGTAGGGTATGTTTCCACTTCTTTCTGTCTTCTTTCATTTCTTTCAGTAGTATTATTTTTTAGGTTGGTTATATTTTATTTCTTTTCTTTTTTCTTTTTTATCAATATTTTTTATTATGACATTGTGGGGTACAGTTAAGGGTTAGGTATACAAATATGCTTCCTTCAGGCACCCTTGTTGATAAGAGGTGTCTCCCCATCCCCAGACAGATATTTACTACCATTAATCCAATCTACCTTCCCCTACCCCCTATAGATTCCCACCACTGTCAGTCATTTTCTTATAATATTACATTGGATGTTCAAGGTCCACTATATGAGTGAGAACATGTGACATTCAGATCTTTATTTCTGTGAGAGATCACTCAGTATTATAGACTCTAGTTCCATCCAGGTTGCTGCAAAATTCATGATTTTGTTCTTTTTTATGGCTGCATAGTATTCCATCATGTATATGTACCACATGTTTTTAATCCAGTCCTCTTTTAATGGACAGCTTGATTGCTTCCAGGTTCTTGCTATTGTGAATGATGCTGCGATAAACATACGAGTGCAGGTATCTTTTTTGTAGAGTGATTTGAGTTCTTCAGGGTATATTCTGTGTAGGGGATTGCGGGGTCATATAGGAGGTCAATGTTTAGAGCTTTTAGGAATCACTATACTGTTTTCCACAGAGGTTGCCCTAGTTTGCACTCCCACCAACAGTGTAGAAGTGTTCCCTTTTCGCCACACCCTCTCCAGCAACTGTTATTTTTTGAGTTATTGATAATTGCCATTCTGACTGGAGTTAGGTGGTATCTCAGTGTGGTTTTGATTTGCATCTCCCTGATGATTAGTGAGGTTGAACATTTCTTCATGTGTCTGTTGGCAGCTCGGATGTCTTCCTTAGAGAAGTGTCTGTTCATATCTTTTGCACACTTAATAATGAAGTTGTTTGTTTTTTTCTTTTCAGCACATTTGAGTTCAGTGTAGACCCAAGATGTTAAGCCTTTGTCAGACCTGGAGTTGGCAAATACTTTTTCCCAGTCTGTAGGCTGTCTCCTTGTTCTCTTGATGGTTTCTTTGGCTTTGCAGAACCTTTTCAGTTAAATGAGATCCCACTTGTCTATCTTATCACTTACGGCCTGTGGGTTTTGGGTTTTGTTCAGGAGTTGGATGACAGTTCCAATTTCCATGAGGTTATGTCCTTCATTTTCTAAGGTTCTTATGGTTTGAGGTTTTACATTTAGGTCTCTGATCCATTTAGAGTTAATTTTTGTGTATGGGGATAGATAGAGGTCCTGTAACAATCTTCTGCATGTGGCCAGCCAGTTTTCCCAGCACCATTTACTGAATAGGTTCTCCTCTCCCTAGTGGTAGGTGGTGGAGGCTTTGTCAAAGATGAGTAGGTTGAGAAATTGAATTTTTGCTTCTGGAATCTCAATTCTATTCCATTGATCTATATGCCTGTTCCTGTACCAATAACAAGCTGTTTTGAAGATTGTAGCATTATAGTAAAGTTTGAAGTCTGGTAATGTAATACCACCTGCTTTTTTTTTTTTTGCTGAGGATAGTTCTGGCTATTCTTGGTCATTTGTGTTTCCATATGAATTCCTGTGTTGTTTTTTCTAGGTCTGAGAAGAATGTTGCTGGTAGTTTGATGGGTATTGCATTAAATCTGTAGATTGCCTTAGGTAAGATGGACATCTTCACAATGTTGATTCTTTCAATCCATGAGCATGGGATATTTTTCCACTTGTTTGTGTCATCTTTGATTTCTTTGAACAGTGTTTTTTAGTTTTCATTGTAAAGGTCTTTCACATTTCTGGTTAGGAAGATGCCAAGGTATTTCATTGTTTGTGGCTATTGTGAATGGAATTGTGCTTTTCATTTGGGTTTCTGTTTGTTTATTATTGGTGTAAAGAAATGTGGTTGTCTTTTGCACATTTATTTTATATCCTGTGACTTTGCCAAAGTCTTTTATCAGTGTAAAGAGGTTTTTGACAGATTCTCTTGGGTTTTCAGGGACACGATCATGTCATCTGCAAAGAGAGATGGCTTGACTTCCTCTTTTCCTATTTGAATACCCCTGATTGCCTTCTCTTCTCTGATTGCTCTAACTGGGAATTCGAAAACTATATTGAACAGGAGGGGTGAGAGTGGGCATCCTTGTCTTGTTCCAGTTTTCAGGGGAAATGGTTCCAGTTTTTGTCAGTTTAGGAGTATGCTGACTGTGGGTTTCTCGTAGATGGCTTTTACTATTTTGAGGTATGTTCCCCGTATGCCTAGATGTTCGAGCGTTTTTATCAAGAAGGGGTGCTGGGTTTTATCAAAAGCTTTTTCTGCATCTAATGATATGATCATGTGGTGTTTGTTTTGACATCTCTTAATGTATTTAATTACATTTATGTTTTTATGAATGTTGAACCAGCCTTGCATCCCAGGGATGAAGCCTACTTGGTCAGGATGGATGATTATTGAGATGTGTTGTTGAATCTGGTTTGCTAGGGTCTTGTTGAGAATTTAGCATCTATGTTCATCAAAGATATTGGCCTGTAGTTCTCTTTCTTTGTTGGGTTTTTACCTGGCTTGGGTATCAATGTTATGTTAGCTTCATAAAATGATTTGGGAAGAGTTCCATCTTTCTCAGTCGCCTGAAATACCTTCAGTAGGATTGGTATAAGCTCCTCCTTAAATGTCTTATAGAATTCTGCTGGAAAGCCATCTGGTCCAGGGCTTTCTTGGCAGGTAGTTTTCTTATTACATAGTCAATTCCCTTGATTGTTATTCATCTATTTAGGGTCTCAATTTCTTCTTGTTTCAACCTAGGCAGGTTGTGTGATGACAGAAAGTCCTCCATTTCTGAAAGGCTGACAAGTTTGTTTCAATACAAGTGTACATAGTAGTCTCTAATGATCTTTTGTATTTCTTCAAGGATCAGATGTGACTTCATCTTTTGTGTTTCTGATTGTGTTTATTTGGGCTTTTTCTCTCTTTTTCTTGATCAGTCTAACTAGGGGACCATCGATCTTGTTTATCCTTTTGACGAACCAGCTTTTTTTTTTTCATTGATTTTTTTGGTATCATCTTTTTGTCTTCTATGTCCTGGATTTGGGCTTTTATTTTGGTGATCTGTATTCTTGTGCTGAAATTAGGGTTTTTGTGGTCTTGCTTTTCCAGTTTTTTTAGGTGGTTTCTTAGGCTATTAATTTGTGATCCTTCCATTTTCTTCATGTGCATTTGTAGGGATATAAATTCCCCTCTTACTACAGCTTTCCTGGTGTCCCTGTGATTTTGTTAAGATATTTCTTCATTTTCATTTGTTTTCAGGTGTCTTTTAATCTCTGTTTTGATTTCATAAATGACACAGTAGTTGTTTAACATCATGCTGTTTAGTGTCCATGTCTTTGTGGGTTTTGGGGGGACCTCGTTGGTGTTAATGTTTATTTTTATTCCACTGTGGTCTGAGAAGGTGCATGGTAAAATTCCAGTCCTTTTAAATTTGCTTATGCTTGATTTATGGCCAAGTATGCAGTTGATCTTAGAGTACGTTCCATGTGGTGATGAATAGAATGTGTATTCTGTGGTCTTTGGATGGAGCGTTCTGTAGGTATCAATTAATTCCATTTGATCAAGAGTCACATTGAGGTTTCAGAACTCATTACTGATTTTTTGTCCTGATGATCTGTTTAGGGTTGTGAGTAGGTTGGAGTTGATATCTTTTTTTAGTTTGCCTAGGAGCTGTTTTATGAAAGTTGGTGCTCCTATGTTAGGTGCATTTATGTTTAGGATGGATATTTCTTGTTGATGGATTGAGCCTTTTATCATTATGTAGTGGCCTTGTGTATCTTTTTAAATTTTTGATAGCTTAAAGAGTATTTTGTCTGAGATTAAGATAACGACTCCTACTTTCTTTTGTGTTAAATTCGCCTGAAAATTTGTTTCCCATCCTCTTACTTTGAGTCTGTGAGTGTCCTTTCTAGTGAGGTGAATCTTTTGAAGGCAATAGATTGTTGCCTGGTGACATTTTATCCATTTTGCCATTCTATGTCTTTTCGGTGCCTTTAGCCCGTTCACATTCAAATTAATTATTGAAATGTGAGAGTTGATCCGTATCATAATGTTCTTACAGAGTTGTTGTTCTTCCTGTTTGTGTGTTGTCTTTCTTTTGGTTTTAGAGTTGGATTATGTGTGCTTTTAATCTTTTGCCTGTGCTCTTGTGAAGAATGTTGTTCTTTTTTCCTTTTCTTCTGTGTTCAATACTTTCTTAAGGGTTTCTTGTAGAGGTGGTCTTGTGGCAATGTAGGTTCTTAGGGATTGTATATCTGGGAAAGATTTCAATTCTCCCTCACTGATGAAGCTTAGCTTGGCTGGGTAGGTTATTCTCGGTTGAAATTGTTTATCTTTTAGAACTTTGAAGATAGAGCTCCAAGCTCTCCTAGCCTGGAGGGTTTCTGTAGATAAATCTGTTGCTATTCTAATTGGTCTTCCCTGGTAGGTAGTCTGACCTTTTTCTCTTGGAGCCTTTAGGATTTTTTCTTTTATAGCTACTTTGTTTAGGCAAATGATTATATGTCTGGGAGTTGGTCTTCTCATTTGTTGTCTTGCAGGGGTTCTCTGAATCTCTTGTGTTTGAATTTTTTCATCCTTGATGAGATGAGTGAAGTTTTCTTGAATGATTTCGTGAAATGTTTGCTCCAGTGTGGCCTCTGTTTCTCTCTCTGCCTCAGGAAGGCCAATTACTCTTAAGTTCTGTCTCTTGAAGTGATCATTCATCTCTTGAAGGTTTTATTCTGTCTTTTTGAGCTTCTTTTCTATGTTTTTGACAGTTTGACTTAGTTCTGTGTTTTGGTCTTTGAGCTCTGAGATTCTTTCCTCTGCTTGGCTAATTCTGCTTTCCATGCTTATTAGTTTGTTATTTATTTCCATGACAGTATTCTTACTGCTGTTATTCTGACATCGGTTCCTTCCTATTTTCCTCTTGTCTCTCCTCAATTTTTAAAATTCTCTTTATTAATGTCTTGATGTCTGAGTTTGTTGCATGTGACCAGTCATTCTGGGGGCTCTTCATTTTTTGTGTTCTGGAATCTGTTTTCTACGTGTCTGATCTCCCAGGGGTCTGTGTGAGACCTATATTCTTCTTTTGTTTTTTTTTTCATTTTTGCAGTTTTTTTCCCCCTCCCTACTTTTTTATTCCCTCCACGTCACCATTTTCTTTAACTCTGTTATTCAGCGGTAGAGGGATTGCTTTTACTTCTATTTGTTCAATCTCGTATTCTTTATATATGCCCTCTTACTTTGCTGAATTTTGGAGTTGCACTGTAGGTTGGGCATGGTCATTTTTGCAGTTTTGAGATTTACTTAAGGGGGGACCTATGATTTAAAATCTATCTGGAGTTCCTGGTATTCGCTAACAGGTGTATGGATAATCTGAAACCCACTTCCCACTGCCTTGGAATCTGTCCGTGTAGTGGGTCTGTAGGTTTTCTCCCTGAAATAAAATGTGGTTAGCAGAGGGTAGAGAATGGAGCAGACAGTGGGGGGATGCGGGGCTGAAGAGAGAGAGGAATAAGGGGGGAAACAGACAAGTGTACCAACAAATGGAGAGAGAGACCTAAACTGAAACAGATAAAAACAATAGACCATGGCTACTGACTAAGCAACTCCCATACAAAAAAAGAAATAAAACATACAATGATGCTAACATACAAGCTAATCAACCACCTTATTGGTGTGCTGTTCCTCTGTACAAAGATATGGCTTACAGAGAGGAGAAAAGAGAAGAAAAGGAAGAGAAAAAAGGAACAAATCAATAGGAATAGAATCAAATCATTAAACTAACAGAACCAATCGAGCACACTCTGAGACTTTTCATTTAAGTCCACTGTCCTTTCAGCTCTGATTTCTAGCTGTCTTCTCTAGCTGGTAAATTAGTTCACAGTTGGGACCAGTTGCCCCTGGCCTGCTGTGCAGGACAGTTCAGATGACCCTCAGTTCACCACTCAAATCTGGCCTGTGTCTGTTTTTCCCGTTTTCGTGTTGTTACTTTGGATCGCCAGCAGGTGGTGCTATCTCAGTTGCCTGCCCCAGAGGAGGTGGGGCCAGACAGAAGCTGGGCAGAGGCCAGGCATGGAAGCCTGCCTCAGGGCACTCGGGAGGAGACCCAAGGACAGCAGGACATGAAGGTGGCAGCAGAGGTGGCAGCGATCCCAGCAGATCTTGCCTTCATGGGCTTCAAGGACTGAAGTCGTGGATCACCTCAGGCATAGGTGCTGTGTCTGTGGCTGCAGGGCTGTCCTCAGTAATATTTCATAGATTTTATTTTACAAGTCTTTTACCTCCTTGGTTTGGCTTATTACTAAGTATTTTATTTGTCTGATGCTATTGTAAGGAAAATTGTTTTATTGTTAATGTATAGAAGTGCAACTGATTTTTTATGTGTTGCTTTTGTGTCCTGCAGCATTGCTAAGTTCATTTATTAATTTTAATAGGTTTTTGTGGAATTTTTAGGGCTTTCTACATATAAAATTATGTCATCTGCAAACAGATTTTGCTTCCTTCTTTCCATTTTGAATGGCTTTTATTTAATTTTTTATGCCTATTTACTCTAGCTAGAATTTCTAATACTATGTTGAATATAAGTGGAAAAAGGAGGCATCCCTGCCTTTTTCCTGATCTTAGAGGAAGAGTTTTCAGTCTTTCACACTGAGTACAATGCTAGATTTGGGCTTTTTATAAATGGCCTTTATTATGTTGAGGTAGTTTGCGTATACTCCTAGTTTGTTGAGTATAATTATTTTGAGCCTGTTTCTAGGCTTTTTATTCTGTTTCATTGATCTATTTTTTCCACCAATATCACCATTGTCTTGATTACTTTAGCTTTATAGTAAATTGTAAAGTCAGATAATAGTGGTTTTCCAACTTTATTCTTTTCCTCCGATATTAGATTTGCTATTCTGGATCTTTTACATTTCCACATAAACTTTAGGATCAGTTTGTCAATATCTACAAAATAACTTGCTGGAATGTTGATTGGGATTGTTTTGACTCTCGAGATCAAGTTGGGCAGAACTGACATCTTGACTGTATTGAGTCTTCCTATCCATGAACATGGACTCTCTCTGATTAATTCATCATAGTTTTGTAAGTTTCCTCATATAGATTTTGTACATATTTTGTTAGATTTATAACTAAATATTTCTACTTGAGGGTATTAATGTACATTATATATTTCAAATTCTATTCTTTGCTGGCCACAATTAATTTTTAACCAGTGCACAAAGGCAGTTTAGCAATGAAAGAATAGTTTTTTCAACAAATGATGCTGGAATAAGTGGATCTTCTTGTGTTAAAAAAAGCAAAGTCAAACAAATCCCCAAACAAATAGAATTTAATCCATATTTTGCACCATATACAAAATTAACTCAAATGTGTCATATATCCAAATGTGTAAAAATTCTAAAAACAAACAGGAAAAATATTTGTGACATTGAATTCAGAAAGTTACTAGATATAATACTAAAAAGCATTCTTCATAATAGGAAAAACCAATAAATTGGATTTTATCAAGTTTAAAAATTACTTCCTTTTAAAAAATACTGTTTAAAAAACGAGAAATAAATTCATGAACAGGGAGAAAATGTAAGTCATATATCTGACAAAGGACTTGTATTCACCATATATAAATTATCTCAAAGCTAAAAAAAAGGCGAAATATAAGTTTTGAAAATTGGTAAAATAATTGAATGGATACTTTACTTTCCCCCAAAAAGGTATACAAATGTCAAATAAGCATAGGAAAAGACTCTCAACACTGTTATTTATTGGGAAAATGCAAATAAGATGCCACAGCATACCTCTTAGAATGGCTGAAATTAGAAATATTGGCTGTACCAATGCTGACAGTGACATGGAGGAACTGGAACTCTCATCCTCTGTGACTGGATAGGTAAAAAAAGTCCAATCACTTTTTAAGACAGTTTGATAGTTTCTTAAAAAGTTAAAGATAGGCCTGCCATATGCCCCGGCCCTTCTACTCCTAGGTGTTTACCCAAGAGAAATGAATACATATGTCTACACAGACTTTACATGAGTATTTGTAGAATTTTCTTTGTAATAGTCAAAATAGTAAAAATAAATAAATAAATAACAGGAGCCGTCCAAATGGCCATCAGCAGAGAAGTGAACAAACAGATGGTGATGTCTCCATGCAGTGCAGAACTGCTAGGCAAAAACACAAAACACAGTAATACACACGGTAACACAGATAATTCTCTGAATAATTACATAGAGTAAAAGATGTGAGACAAACAGAGTTCTTATTGTGCAACTCCATTTATGCACATTTCTAAAAAACACAAACTACAGTGACAAAAAGCAGGTCAGTGGGAGCCTAGGGATGAGGGCTGGGGCAAAAAGGGATGGGAGAAGGAACAAGGCTTGAAGAGACTTTGAGGAGTGAGGGCTCATGAATATCTACAAATATCAGAATATACAAAGTGTCACTTAAATGTATGCAGATAATTGTCAGTTGTACCTCGGTAATTCACAGAAGGAGAAATCACAACGAGAATTAGAAATATTCCTAGTAAATGATAAAAAGCATCACAACTATAATGAGTCAGAAAGAGGACAAATTCAGACCAGTAAAAGGAAGGAAACAATAAAGTTAAGAGCAGAAATTAATTTAAAAGGCAACAAGGATATATAATAACAGTGAGTAGTAACAAAGTCCAGTGTTCTTTGAAAAGACTAATAAAATCAACAAAAATCTGGCAAGTTTCATCAAGGACACAGATGATGGAGAGAAAAGGCACAACCAACCATTTTTAATAGAAAAGGGAATATCCTCAGGGGCCCAGCAGGCTTTGAAAATGCTACTGATAGCTACAGTGGAGAATTATAGACAGTGCCCTTACTAATGTGTTTTAAAACTGAGATTAAATAGAACATTTTCTAGAAAAGTATACATTCTTAAAAGTGACTCAGCATATGCAGAATATTGCAATAGAAATATGCCTGTTAAAGAAATTAAACCAGACACACACACACACACACACACACACACACACACACACACAGAGAGAGAGAGAGCGAGAACACAAGCGAGCGAGCACGAGAGAGACGAAATTAAGAAAACAAACAAAAAGGAGGGATTGTGGTTGTGGAGTGAAGGGAACAGTGTTGAGTATGTTCTGGACATGTTTTGGGGGATGATGATCCCTATTTTATGTAAGTTTTTCCAGAAATTAGAAAAATAGGGAAAGAACTGGGTATGGTAGTTTATGCCCGTAATCCCAGCACTTTGGGAGACTGAGGTGAGAGGACTACTTGAGCCCAGGAGCTTGAGACCAGCCTGGGCAACATAGTAAGACATTGTCTCTATAAATAAAAAATTAAAAATTAGCTGGGCATGGTGTCACATGCCTGTAGTTCCAGCTACTTGGGAAGCTGAGGCAGAAGGATTACCTGAGCTTGGGAGTTTGAGGCGTGGCAGCTGCAATTGTGTCACTGCACTCCGGCTTGGTAGGGAGGCCCTGACTCAGAAAGAAAGAAAGAGAGAGAGGGAGGAAGAGAAAAGGAAGGAGGGAGAGAGAGAGAAAAATAGGAAAAGAAACTGCAGATCATTTTGTGGATTACTACAACCTCTATTCTTAAACCAGACAAGAATAGTAAAAGAAAATAGAACAATAAACCCCCTTCAATTATAAAGTCATATATTTACACACATTATCTTTAAAAATTTAGCAAGCCAAATCCAATCATGTATTTAAAAAAGCTTGATCAGTTCCTTCTAAATCTATAACTTAAAGTAATTTTAATCAGAATCTAATCACTTTTTCGTAGTACTTCAAAGTCTAATTCTGACACTCAAATGGAAAAGTAACAATATAAAACCACAGTAATTAAAACTGAGAGGTAATTGGCAGCAGATAGTGGCAGAGAATACAAATCTGAAAAAAGATTTACAATTCGGTTTGTCTATATTTAAGAGAAAATGTAAACTAGGTAGAGGCTTATTTCTCTTTTGTAGAAAATTAAGTCCCTAGATCGGTGGTCCAGAGAAGCTCCGTGAGTGAGGCTCCCTGGTTGTGTGGACCTGACTCCCTCTTCTTCCCATACCATTTAGAAGGTGTCTTCTGACTCTGAGATCTTCACGTTGCCTAGAGATGGCAGATCCCTGAGCACCTGCTCTGAACTCCAGGCCCAGGCATGCCCCTGCCAACTCAGCGCATTGTCCAGAACATGAGCACAGGGCACAGCTCACTGTGGGAGAAGTTGGGGTGGCCCAGGCTCTCACGCTGCCACCTGGAAGGAGATTGAGGCTCTGCTGCTCAGGAAGGCGGGGAAGGAGGGAGGGAGGTTGGGGTTATAGCTGGCAGTCTAGGTCAGATCCAGTGTTCATGGAAGAGGATGAACCAACTGGACAGCATGCAAGCCTGGAGCAACAGGCTGTCTGTGTAGATGGAGAAATAAGCTCATTTTACACAAGTCACAGAAGGACATCCAGGTCAGGGAGGAACCTGAAATGAGGAGTAGTACCTGGCAGTTTTTATTTTTATAGTCGGTCTTTAAGCAGGGTCCTTAACTAAGGCATGGAAAGCCCAGAAAAAGGAATACATTTGACTAAATTGCAAATTTTTTTGACTTATTTTCTTTTAAAAAAATTTTTATTATAAAGATGTGGGGTACAATTCAGGGTTAGGTGTATAAACATTGATCATGCAGGTACCCTTGTTGATGAGGTATGCCCCTCCTTCCCCTAGCAGTTTTCCTCAACTGCCAATCCTACCCCCCTCCCCTGACAGTTTCCCACTACTGTCAGTCACTTTCTTATAGCATTATAATTGTTCAAGGTCTGCTTATGAGTGAAAACATATGGAACTCTGTTCTTTGTTTCTGTGATAAATCACTGAGTATGATCAACTCCAGATCCATCCAAGTTGCTGCAAAGTTCATGTATTTGTCCTTCTTTATGGCTGTATAATACTCTACTGTGTATATGTACCATATTTTTTATTCAGTCCAGCTTCTGGGTAAGTTACAAATTTAAAACATCTTTCTCAAAGCTCCATACTTATGGAAGAGAAAAGCCACATATTGGGAAAAGACATTTCTGACTCATGTAAGTCACTAAGGATTAGAGCCTGGATTTTAAGCTATTTCCTGCAGCTCCATAACCCAGGCATCCATCTGAACAGCCCTTGCTGGATGGGGGCATGCTCTATGCCTGTGGAAGGGACATCACGCACACATATGCAGAACTTAGGCTGCCAGGCCTGCGCCTTGAAAGCTAAACTTTTTTTACTGTGAACTAATTAAACCTTGTCTCAAGGAGAAAACAAAGATAAGCCATAAAACTGGAAACAAGGGATATTCTTAGAAAAGACAAGTTGAGTGGCCAGAAAATGACTAGAAAAGTCATGGTCCAGAAATAGTGCTGGCAGCCAGAATGATGCCAGTTGGCTGCAAGACTGTCCCTTCCCTGGGAGAGGGAGAGGGAGAGGTAGAGCAGCCACTTCAGGGGACCAGGGGATGGGATCCAGGCAGGGCAGGCTGTTTCTTCCACAGAAGGACATATCACTGTCGCACAGGCTGGGTGTGGGGAGGGAGACTCAGTGTCACCGCCAAAGGTCACAGGGTATCTGGCTAGCTGGTGGGCCGATTGACAGTGATGGCAGCTCCACAGGGTTGCCTGCAGGATGGTGAGGAAGGTGAGAGCCTGTGGGGTCAGTCTCCCATGTGCTGACGCTGGAGCAGGGGAAAGCCCAAGAGTCTCAGTCTGATGACCACAGCCTGCGTTCTCGGCTGCCTGGAGCAGGAGGAGTGAACAAGACCACTCAAGGAGGACTAGAACCTCGGAGACAGGTATGAGAGGGACCCTTTACTGTGGAGTGGGGAGAGGAGGGCTTCAAGGGTGGCTCTGGGAGGCAGGAAACTGAGGCAGGATCTGCAGAAGCCTCAATCTGGGGCTGATTGAGGGCCTTGTGCAGTGTCTCTGGCTGGTCTTGAGTTGGGTAGGGCCCAACACTCTGGCCACTCATGCTGTCTTTTCTAAGAATATCCCTTGTTTCTGGTTTTATGGCTTATCTTTGTTTTCTCCTTGAGACAAGGTCTGATTAGTTCACAGTAAAAAACTTAGCTCTCACGGCACAGGCCTGGGAACCTGGCTGTCAGGCCAAGTGCTGCAGAGGCCATGGCCTGGGTAGATCAGTCCTTCTGTCCCATATGGTCTGGCTGTTGTCCATTTGCGACTCTGTCTCTCACTCCAGGTCAGGCCCTTCACTGCATCAGGAGACAGAGCAGGTGACGATGCTCTGAACCCTGTTCTCAAAGAGAAGAAAAGAGGCAGTTAGGTACAGCTGCCTCAGTGCCGGTGCAATGGGCTACAGGCCATGCAGTGGGTATGAGGATGCTTATGGTATTGGCCAGACACACTCCATGGGGTCTTGGGATGGATAGGCATGCACTTATAGTAGGCATCTCTGGAGGCTGCAGCATGCAGGGCCTTCCTTGGTTTTACTGTGTGGCCTTGCACTGCGTCTGACACCCCTCACCAGCACTCACAGTTCTCATCTTGGTGAGACTGACATTAGCTGTTCTTTGGGGCTCATGGGTGTGAAGAGTGGCCAGGTGCCACCTCCTCCTACCAGGGCCTCTTCATAGCTGCAGATGCTCCTGGAATTCTCTTATGATGCATGTGCTCAGAATTGATGACTCCTAACAAAGGCAAGTTTTTGGCAGGATTACTGCTTTAGAGTCTGTCTCAGGATACTGAATTCAACTGCTAAGGGCTCTAAACTCACCAGGTTTCTCATCTGCAGAAGAATGGGCCTGCGTTTTTATATAAGCATTTACTCATTATGTGCTTTCTTGTAAGTTAGGGAAAGTTGCATTTCAATTTCCGTTTTGGAGGGTAGAGGCCTGTGTTGTGGGAATTGGAGGCTTTGTTCATTCAACACATTTATTGAGCTTCTTTATCAGATACACATTGTGAGTGCTGAGGTAGATCAGTGAACTGAGCAGACAAAAGTCTCTTCCCTCATGGAGCTTATGCACTGAGGGTATGGAGAGGCTCAGGCAGCAGGTAAGGGAGGCCCTCGAGAAGGTCATTTGTGCAGAGTTCTAAAGAGGTGGAGGCAGCTGTGGCCACCCCAGGAATGGTGTTCCAGCTGAGGCTCCCAGTGGTGGCCAGAATCTTGGGGAGGAGTGGAGGCTAGGAGAGGGAGCAGGCCCCAGGAAATTGGGTCAGATGCTTGGCTGACTGTAGGCACAACCAATGTTTTCTCAGGAGCTATGGGAGTGTTGGCACAAAGCAGTGGCCCGAGCTGGTCTTTGTGTTCACAGGGGCTGTGTGTAGAGATGCCCAGAAGAGGGGGCTCAGGCAGAGATGTCAGGTTCCTATTAGGGGAGATTGTGATAACACAGGTGGGAGACTATGACTTGCCGTGGTCTAGCAGTGGCAGGACCAAAAGGCAGATCCTAGGTCTATCCTGAAAGTCCATCCCAAGGGACTTGCTGCCAGTTGCTGTGACAGGGAGAGACGGACAAGACTGAGCTGCTGAAAGATCAGAGCTGGGACAGAGCAGGGACTGAGTTTGGACAGGTGAGGTGTGGAGGCTGTTTGTTCTGTACTTCCCCATTTGTTTGTCAGTTATTACCAGCTAGGCTCCTACTTTCTGCTTCTGTTCCTCCAGGGAGTGTGGCCCTGAATTTTCAGGCCTTGAAATATAAGTGGGTTTCATCAGGCAGAGGAAATGACAGTGGAGTGACGGTAGCACGGTGGGAGCAAGGGTTTAGTGAGGGCAGTTCCAACTTGGGAAAGTCTTGCACACCCCTAAACTCAGCTCAAATGCTTGGAACTTCTGCTCTCACCTCCCTGTCCTCATGCCACCGGATTTGGCCCTTCTCTCTGTCCTTGCTGGTGCTGGCATTGTGCCCTCCAGTGTCCACTCACTCACTACTGACATCACTTAGTAAAACCATACCTGGCCGGTCTGTCTCCTGAGACACCTCTCTGAAATTAGATGGGTCCACTGGTGTGCCAGAAGTTCTCCAGACCTGCTTCTCTGCCTCTAGACACTCTCTGGTTCTTCACCAGGGCTCCTGGTCACCCAGGTGGGCCCTGACTCCTCCTCTAGCCTCCTCTTCTGGGCTCCCCCTGCTCCTATCCTGCACTTTCCTCCCCAGGCAAGGATATACCATCCTACCTTGGCCTCACAGCCCCCTCCTTTGGGGCTAAGATCCAGGGTCACCCAAGGTGCCTTCCTGGTAGCCAGTTCCCACTCTTTTTCTTTTTTTCAGAACCTTGCCCTTTCCCTCAGATCGATTTTACTTCAATGTATGTACTTCAATTTTACTTCTTTATTTGTTTGCCTTTTTATTGCTTTGTTGTTTAGCACCTAGGCTGTGCCTCCTCCCCTTCCCTGTGTATGTTTTGCCTAGCAAAGGGTGCTAAGAACACAGTACATCCCAGGCCTGGCAGAGAATCTATCTTGTTGGTAGGGCTTAGAGCACAGAACTTCTATGCATGTGCGTGGACAAGCACCAAGATGGCCACTGGGCTGCATCCTCAAGTGATTTGTCAGCCACATACATGCAGTCGCTCTATAATCTCCACCACCCTGTCTCCCATGTGTCTGTGTACCCAGCTGGCAGGAAGTGGAAGTAACTCATACCACCCTCCCTGAGGGCAGGTCAGCTCCAAAGGTTCAGCATGTTGAACCGAGTCCTGGTTCAGCAGAGCAGGAAATTACCAATGAGTGTTTTGGAGGGCTCCTTTAAAAGCTGTTCTTTCGTAGGTACAGTGCCCCTACCCCAGGGCACTGTGTATGGTATGTTTTTCCCTATATATCCATATCTATGATATGATAAAGTTTAATGTATAATTAAGCATGGTAAGAGAGTAACAACAACCAATGATGAAGTAGAACAGTTATAACAATATGCCAGCATCACTGCTTACGTGCTTTGGGCCCTTATTAAGTAAAATAAGGTGGCCTAAATACTGTGACAGTCTGCCTGATCACCGAGATGGCTACTGAGTGAACAGCAGGTAGGGACCATCCACAGCATAGAGTCATGGGACAAAGGGAAATTGACATCCCAGGTTGGACAGCATGAGATTTTGTCACACTATTCAGAATGGCATACAATTGAAAGTCTGTCAATTGTTTATTTCTGGAATTTTACATGCAATATTTTCAGATCAAAATTGGATATGGGTGATGGAAACCTCTGAAAGCAAAACCTCTGATAAGGGGACTATTGTAAGAAAATAAAGATATGCTTTCCCATTTGATGTTTCCACAAATTTCTCACAAGAAACGTGTGGTTCACTAATACCTCTTTAGAACTAATCTTTGGTAAATGTATCATTATGGGAATACATAATGGCAAAAAAATCATTTCACAGTTTAAAGTAACTTTGATAAATTTTTCTCTTTAAATTTCTAAACTGCTGATTCAGTCTGCATTTTCATTGTGATCTTTTCTGGCTGGTTGTAGTTTCTGCAGAATTGGCAGTGCATCTGTGTGACTATGTAGCTTTGGGCTATGCCATGTTGAGTCTGAGAACCGCTGAAGGGTATGCTTTCTTCTCCCCACAGCTGGAACATGGTGGGCATCCAGGGATCGCTGCTCAGCATTTTCGTGGAGCCCATTTACTTCTCAAGCATCATCTTGGGCAGCCTCTACCATGGAGACCATCTTTCCAGGGCCATGTACCAGCGCATCTTCAACATAGAGGATCTCCCCCGTCTCTACACCCTCAACAAGCCTTTGCTTAGTGGCAAGTATTCCTGGAGTGTGCTACTTAGTCTCTTTCAGATATCTTGATTTCACCATGTTCAAGTCCTTGAGAATTATAAAACATCACCTAAGCTACTCTGTGGTTGTCAGGGTGATGTGAGAGCCACTCTAAAAGGACCCAGGGCATGTTTCTGGGCCTCTCAGGTCTTGTCCCTATGACCTTTTAAGTGAGTCCCTCTGCAAGATTAATCTACCGATTGCAAACCTTACCAGTCCAGGTAGAAATCACAGCTGGGCTTTGGCAGCTATGTGGTTTTCTTTCATTCACACGTTGTATTCATTCCTGTCTCAGTGGCAGAGACTTGTAAACAGTGTGAAAATTACACCAGCCTTGGCTTTCCCAGACCAATCATGGGCTAGTCCTACTGGCCATGTCCCCTCATACAGCCACCAGAGTCTTCAAAGCTGTGTGCAGCTCTGGAACCTGCCCTAGGCACCTGGAATGCGTCTAGCTTGCTCTGAGGAGGTAGTGACTGTGAGACCGAGAGGTAGTGATGTCAGGCAAGGATGTATCCATTACTGTTTTTTCTTTCTTTCTTTTTTTTTAGAATTTCAGTGGCCAACAGTAAAGTGAACAGGAATTTTGAATTCAAGGTCCTAACTTCTAAGTTCAACCTTATTTAAAAGGACACAGTACAGGTATTTTTCAAAATATCATATTATTTACTTTTTAAAGCTCAAAACTAAAACTATAATCCTAAACTAAAACGTGTTTCTTTGGTTGTGTGTGTGTGTGCATGCGTGTGCGTGTGCACTGCCTTGTTTTCTAGTGCTTGGCTGCTAGCACATCTTTAATTTGAGAAAAAGCAGTGTGGAATTGTATTTGAAAGCATGTCTATCAGAGAACAGGATGGAAGCAGGGATGGGAAAAAACTTTACAGCTCCCTAAGCTTAGCCATTGGTTTTTAAATTTTTTTATTTTTTACACAATGGAATATTATGCAGCTATAAAGAAAGACAAAGCCATTGTTTTTAAAGAAAAACAAAATAGACTGATAAAAACCTGATGGTGGCAAAGCTGAAATTGCAGCATCAGTGTCTTGAAGTATTCTTTTGAGTATTGGTGTATGAATTTCTCATGAGTCAGAAAATAATTTTCCCTCTTTGTTCTCTATGTTCTATATTTGAGGGAAAAATGCTTTAATTTCAGCTGTCACTTGTCTTTTATTCATAGATACTTCAGACGTTGCATATGGAATGTGGGACACACAGGAGTTGCTCAACACAGTTGTTCAACAGGGCCTTGTGGGATAGTGCTGTCTAAGCAATATTGTATCCATAACTGAACTCTGAGAAGACAGGATCATTTTGCTAAGGACATTTTGTAAGACACTGAAAGTAGAGCTCATTATAAAAGTCAGATGAACTTTTATTACATCTAATTTATATTAAGTGTATATATATGTATAAAGACATTGAGAAATAGTGTCTGCAAGATAGAGACTTCAAAGTTACTGATGCATTCTATATATACCTATTTTTAAAAATATGAATATATAACAAAAGAATCTACTCTTTGCTCCCTCTCCCCTTTAATATCATCACTGTCCTAAGAGCCTGAAGGGAAGCACAGAACCAAGTTTTGCTGGCCCTCCTCATTGGCCATTCATGTGCCTCTGTTTCATCTTACACCCAGTGGCAGGGATGGACAAGTACCCTTTATGATCTTTCTGGATGAATGAAACTTTTGTGAAAATAGAAGGCACCTTGAAAGCTTCAGAAGTGGGACTTCCAGCAACATGGCGACAGGGCAACCTGGTCTATGAAACCCTCTGCAAAGGAGAATGCAGAGGGTCTCTGGCTCTCTCCCGGGGGCTGTGGACCCCAACATCGGATGCCTGCTCTTCATACGGAGCTCGGCCGTCGCCACCGCTGGGGCATCACAGTGGTCTGGACAGCCACTGCAGCCGCAGACACAGCAGCCGCCAGCACCACCCTCTGTGGTGGCCATAGTGCATCATGCCACCAGTGCCTGAGGCAATCCATGATTTCAGTCCTTGAAGCCCCTGTAGGCAAGATCTGCTGGGATCGCTGCCACCTCTGCTGCCACCTTGACGTCCTGCTGGCCCAGGGTCTCCCCCAGTGTGCCCCGAGGAAGGCTTCCATCAGCAGGCTCCTGTCCATCCCCACCCGCTCTGGGGCGAGCAGCTTAGATAGCACCACCTGCAGGCGATTCAAGGTAACAACACCAAAGTGGGAAAAACAAGCTTGAAAAGGAGACACGGGCCAGATTTGAGTGGTGAACGAGGGTGATCTGAACTGTCCTTCACAGCAGGCCAGGGGCAACTGACCCTAACTGCGAACTAATTTACCAACTTGAAAAGAAAGCTAGAAATCAGAGCTGAAAGGACATTTGACTTAAACGAAAAGTCTCAGAGTGTGCTTGATTGGTTCTGTTAGTATAATGACTTGATTCTATTCGTATTGTTCAGTTCCTTTTTTTCTTCTTCCTTTTCTTCTCTTTTCTCTTCTCTGTAAACCATATCTTTGTATAGAGGAACAGCACACCAATAAGGTGGTTGGTTACCTTGTATGTTAGCATCATTGTATGTTTTATTTTTTTTCTATGGGAGTTGGTTAGCCTGTAGCCATGGTCTATTGTTTTTATCTGTTTCAGTTTAGGTCTCTCTCTCCATTTGTTGGTACAATTGTCTGTTTCGCCCCTTACTCCTCTCTCGCTCCACCCACTTCTTTCCCCCATAGTCTGCTCCATTCTCTTCCCTCTGCTAATCACATTTTATTTCAGGGAGTAAACATACAGCCCCACTGCATGGACAGAGTCCAAGGCAGTGGGAAGTGAGTTTCAGATTATCCACACACCTGTCAGTGAACACCAGGACCTGCAGATAGATTTTGAACCACAGCTCCCCCCTTAAGTAAATCTCAAAACTGCAAAAAGGACTACCTCCAAACTACAGTGCAACTCCAGAACTGAACAAAGTAAGAGGACATACATAAAGAATAGGAGATTGAACAAACAGAAGTAAAAC
>NW_007257511.1:70758-105690 GCF_000164805.1 Carlito syrichta | reverse complement strand
CTTCCTGTACAAAACCCGAAACCCACAGGACTTAAGAGAGAAGATAGACAAATGGGACCTTATTAAACTGACAAGCTTCTGCAAAGCCAAAGAAACCATCAAGAGAGCAGGGAGACAGCCTACAGACTGGGAAAAAGTATTTGCCAACTCTAGGTCTGACAAAGGCTTAACATCCTGGATCTACAAGGAACTGAAACGTACTGAAAAGAAGAAAACAAACAACCCCATTATAAAATGGGCAAAAGACATGAACAGACACTTCACAAAAGAAGACATTCGAGCAGCCAACAAACACATGAAGAAATGCTCAACCTCACTAATCATCAGGGAGATGCAAATCAAAACCACACTGAGATACCACCTAACTCCAGTCAGAATGGCAATTATCAACAACTCAAAAAATAACAGCTGCTGGAGAGGGTGTGGTGAAAAGGGAACACTTCTACACTGTTGGTGGGAGTGTAAACTAGTGCAACCTCTGTGGAAAGCAGTGTGGCGATTCCTAAAAGCTCTAAAAATTGACCTTCCATATGACCCTGCAATCCCCCTACTGGGAATATACCCTGAAGAACACAAATCACTCTATAAAAAAGATACCTGCACACGTATGTTTATCGCAGCATTGTTCACAATAGCAAGAACCTGGAAACAACCATGCTGCCCATCAAAAGAGGACTGGATTAAAAAAATGTGGTACATATACACGATGGAATACTACGCAGCCATAAAAAAGAACAAAATCATGAATTTCGCTGCAACCTGGATGGAACTAGAGTCTATAATACTGAGTGACCTCTCACAAAAACAAAAATCCGAATATCACATGTTCTCACTCATATAATGGACCTTGAACATCCAATGCATACTATAAGAAAATGACTGATGGTACTGGGAAACTATGGGGGGGAGGGGGATGGGATTAACAGTAGCAAATATCTGTCGGGGGATGGGAAAACACCTCTTATCAACAGGGTGCCTGAATGAAACGTAATTGTACACCTAACCCTTAACTGTACCCCACAAACCATAATAAAAAATATTGATTAATGAAAAAAAAAAATAAGAGTTCCTTGACAGGCTCAGGGTGAGGGTTGAATAACTATCTATATAGGTAGGTAGGTAGATGGGCATATACATACACACAAAGGGGTATGCGTGTATGTATAATGTGTGTGTGCCTATTACCCTGTGTTGTATAGTATTGGACATTATTATTATGAAACAAAAAGAAGTCCAAGGTGCTATGAAACTGCATAGCAGGAAAATATAATTTCATCTAGGTGGTAAAAAATGACTCAGCAAATTATGTTTCAAGCTTGTATCTGAAGACTGGATGGAAGGTAGACAACCAAAAATGAGAGCAAATTGCAGACCAGATGAGAGGGAGAAGAGATATTCAAACTCTGAAAGAAAAAAAAAGGCTGTTGATTGTGTTCCCTTTTCTCCACAACCTCACCAACATCTGTGGTTTTTTGACTTTTCAATAATAGTCATTCTGACTATTATTGTTGTGAGATGTATCTCATTGTGGTTTTAATTTGCATTTTTCTGATGATTACTAATGTTGAACTTTTTTTCATATATTTGTTGTTTGCTTGCATTTCTTCTTTTGAGAAGTGTCTGTTCATGTTTTTGCTCACTTTGTTTTTTCTTTTATAAAAATGTGGGGTACGAGTCAGAATTAGGTACATAGGTAGTCTGTGTGCAGGTGAGGTTTGGGCCTGCAACTGGTTCTCACTTTCTCTGGTTTAGGATCAGGTACCTTTTAGTGATGTTATGTGCCAACCTCCCTTCCTTGGCAGTGTCCCACTACTGCTGATCCCTCTCTCGAAGTATTGTGATGAATGTTCAGGACAACATTATGAATGAGAACATGTGATATTCAGTTCTCAGTTTCTGTGATAGATCACTGAATATGATGGATCCTAAATCCATTCAGGTTGTTGCAAAGTCCTTAATTTTGTCCTTCCTTATTCCTGCATAATACTCCATCATGTATATGCACCACATTTTCTTTATCCAGTCCATTTTTGATGGGCAGCAGGGTTGGTTCCACGTTTTTGCTATTGTGAATAGTGTTGTGATAAACGTGTATGTGCAAGTATCTTTTTTTGTAGAATGATTTGAGTTTCTCCAGGTATTTTCTCAATAGGGGGATTGCTGGACCATATGAGAGATCAATTTCTAGTTCTTTTAAAAATCATCACACTGTTTTCCATAGAGTTTGAACTAGTTTACACTCCTACCAACAGTGTAGAAGCGTTCCTTTTTCTGTGCATCCTTGCAAGCATATGTTGGTTTTTGATTTATTAATGATGGCCATTTTTACTGGAGTTAGGTGATATCTCAATATGGCTTTCTTTGATCTGCATTTCTCTGATGATTAGTGATGTTGAGCATTTTTTCATGTATCTGTTCACTGTTCATATATCTTTTTTTTTCTTTATTCAGCTCCTTTGAATTCATTGTAGATCCTGGATGTTATACCTTTTTCAGATATGCAGTTAACAAATATTTTTCCCATTCTGGAGGGTGTCTCCCCACTCCCATAATGATTTATTTTGCTTTGCAAACCTTTTCAGTTTGATGAGGTCCCACCTGTCTATCTTTTTTTTATGGCATACATTTTTGGGGTTACGATCAAGATTTGGTTGCCTATTCCAGTGTGTGTCTCCTGCACTTTCTTCTAAGATTCTTGTAGTTTGAGGTTTGATGTTTAGGTATTTGATCCATTTAGAGCTGATTTTTGTGTATGGTGATAGGTAGGGGTCCAGTTTCATTCTTCTGCATGTACTCAGCCAGTTTTCCCAGCACCATTTGCTGAATAAGGTCTCCTCTCCTCAGTGGTTGTTGTTGATGGCTTTGTCAATGATGAGTTGTTTGAGAGATCGAGTTTTTGCTTCCGAAATATCTATGGGATTATTTGTTTTTATCTTGTTAGTTTCTTTAAGTTCCTTATAGATTCTGGATATTAGTTCTTTGTTGGATGCATAGTTTGCAAATATTTTCTTCCTTTCTGTAGGTTGTCTGTTTACTCTGTTGATAGTTTTTTTGTTTTTTCTGTGTATAAGCTCTTTAGATTATTCAGGTTCCAATTGTCAATTTTTTTTAGAAAATTTGCTTTTGATTTAATCACGAATTTGTTTCCACAGACAATGCCCAAAGGAGTGTTTCCTATGTGCTCTTCTAAGATTTTTCTAGGCTAAACTCTTAAATTTAGATATTTAATCTATCCTGAGTTAATTTTTATATATGGTGAGAGGAAGGGGTCCAGTTTTAGTTCTGTTTTTTTTTCTGGTTAGCCAGTTTACACAGCACCATTTATTGAATAAGATATTCTCCCATTGTTTATTTTTACACTTTATCAAATATCATTTGCCTATAAGTATGTGGCTTTATGTCTGGTTTCTCTATTATCTTCCATTGGTCTGTTTATTTTGGACAAATGCCATCCTTTTTTGGTAAATGTAGCCTTGCAGTAAAGTCTGAAGTCAAGTAATATGATATATCGGGTTTTGTTCTTTTTGCTTCGAATTACTTTGAATATTTGAGTTCCTTTTTTGGTTCCATATGAATTTTAGAAATTTTTTTTTAATACTTGAGAAATGACATTAGTGGTTGGATAGGATTTGCATTGAATCTGTAGATTGAATGTGACCATACAGATGGATGTCTTAACTATGTTGAGTGTTCCAATCCATGAGCATGGAATGTTTTTCCATTTGTTTGTGTCAATTATGATTTTTTTCTGGCAGTGTTTTTTAGTTCTCATTGTAGCAGTCTTTCAACTCCTTGGTTAGATGTATTCCTAGGTATTTTATTTTTGTGTGACTATTGTAAATGGGATTGTTCCTGATTTGGTTCTTCACTTGAACATGATTGGTATATGGAAATGCTACTGGTTTTTGCACATTGTGTTTGTATCCTGAGAATTTATTGTAATAATTAATCAGGTCTAGGAGTCTTTTGGCAAAGTCTTTAAGGTTTTCTAGATGTAAACTCATACTATCTGCAAAGAAAGATAATTTTACTTCCTCTTTTCCTATGTCAAGGTCTTTTATTGTTTTCTCTTGCTTGATTTCTTTGTCTAGGAATTCCATGTTGTATAGGAGTGGTGAGAGTGGATATCCTTGTCTTGTTCCAGTTCTTAGGGGGAATGTTCCAACTTTTCCGTGTTCAGTATAATGTTGGCTATGGGTTTGTCATAGATGGCTGTTGATATTTTGAGGTATGTTTCTTTTATTTCTAGTTTGTTGAGAGTTTTTATCATAAAGAGATGTTGGTTTTTATTGAGAGGATCTTTTTGTTGCGTAGTTAATTCTGTTTATGTGGCAAATCACATTTACTGATGCATTTTGTTGAATCATCCTTGCATCCCAGTAATAAGACCCATATGTTCATGTGAATTGTCTTTTTGATGTGTTGCTGGATTTCATTTGCAAGTATTTTCTTGAGAGTTTTGTGACTATGTTCATCAGGGATATTGACATGTAGTTTCATTTTTTTATATCAAAATGATACCAGTTTCACAGAATGAGGAAGAGAGTGATGCCCCTTCCTCAATAATTCAGAATATTTTTCAGTAAGATTCGTTCCAGCTCTTCTTTGTATGTCTGATAAAATTCGGCTACAAATCCATCTGGTATAGGGATTTTTTTGGGGGGGATGAGAGTTGGTAAGTTATTGATTACTGATTCAATTCTATGATTTGTTATTGTCTGTTCAGGGTTTCAATTTCTTCCTGGTTCAATCTTGGAAGGGCGTATGTGTTCAAAATTTATATATTTCCTCAGTATTTTCTATATTGAGCTCATGCAAATATTCATAATATTCTTGGAGGATCTTTTGTATTTCTGCAGGGTCATTATAATATTATCTTTGACATTTCTGATTGTGCTTGCTTGAACCTTCTGATGTTTTTTCTTTGCTAATCTAGCTAGCTGTCTATAAATCTTTTTTATCCTTTAATAAAACCAATTTTTTGTTTTGTTGACCCTTTGTATTTTTGTTGTTGTTCTCAATTTCATATAGTTCTACACTGACTTTGGTTATTTCTTTGGCTATCTTTGGGTTTAGTTTATTCTTGTTTTTCTTCTTCTTAGGTGTGATGTTAGTTTGTTTACTTGAGATATTTCCATCTACTTAATAAAGGTGTTTGCAATGTAAACTTTCCTCTTAAGGCTGCTTTTGTAGCACCCAAGAGGGATTGATATCTTTTTGATTGCTGTCTTAATTTTGTTGTTCACCTAAATGTCATTCATGAGCAAGTTGTTTAGGTTTTGGGTATTTGTGTGGTTTTGACAATTCCTCTTGGCATTAATTTTCATTTCTATTCCACTGTGATCTAAAAAGCTGCTTGGTATGATCTTTATGTTTTTTAGAACTTATTGAGACTTGATTTATAACTAAGCATGTGGTCAATCTTGGAGTGTGCTTCATGTACAGATGAGATTAATGTATGTTCTGTGGTTGTTGGATAGAGGATTCTGTAGATGTCTATTGAGTCCAAATGGCCAAGTGTCAACTTTTAGTATATAATTTTCTTGTTAGTTTTTTTGCCTCAAGGACCTATCTAATGCTGTCAGTGGGATGTTGAAGTAACCCAGTATTATTGTGTAGCTATCCAAGTCTCTTCTTAGGTTTGGTAGCAGTTGTTTGATAAATATGTGTGCTGCAATGTTGGGTTCATTTGTTTACTATAGTTAAATCTTTTTACTATATTAAACCTTTTATAATTATGTAATCCTCTTCTCTGTCCTCTTATACTGTTTTTGGTTTAAAGTCTGTTTGATACAAGAATAACAACCTAGCTCTTTTTCATTTTCAATTTGTGTAGTAGATTTTTCTCCATTCTTTTTCCTTGAATCCATGTGTGCTTTTACATGTGAGATAGGTTTATTGAAGATAGTAGGAGAATGGGTCTTGGTTTTTTATTTGTTTCTTTATTTACCCATTTTGTCACTCTATATTTTTTAAGTGGAGTATTTAGGTCATATATATTCTTTTAAGTTTAATATTAATGTGTGTAGTTTTTCCTGCCATAGTGTTGTTACATCATTGCTTTTTAGTCTCGACTGTGTCAGTGATTTAGAAAGTCTGTGGCCTATGTGATTATGTGTACTTTGTGGTAGAAAGAATCTTTCTTTTGTTTCCACATTTAGAACTTCTGTAAGCATTTTTGTAGGGCTAGTAATACTGACAAATTCTCTTAGCAATTGCTTATTTGGGAAATATTTTATATCTCCTTCATTTATGAATTTTAGCTTGTTGGGATAAGAAACTTTTGGCTGGTATTTCTTTTCTTAAAGAATGCTAAAAATGGGTTCCCAATCTCTTCTGTTGTCTAAGGTGTATGCTGAGAAGTCTGCTGTTAGTCTGATGGATTTCCTTTTAGAGGTAATATGGTCCTATTCTTTAACTACCTTTATAATTTTTTCTTTAACATTGACCTTGGATATTGCAATGACTATGTCCATTGGGGATGGTTGTCTTATACAATAAGAATTTATCAGGATTTCTCTGAAGCTTTTATATTTGCATGCCAAAAGTTCTAGCAAGACTGGGGGGATTTTTGCTGAATTGTATTCTCAAATGTGTTTTGTATGTTGCTTACTTTCTCTTCTTCTCTTTCATGGATGCCAATAGTTTGTAGGTTTGCTTGTGTTACATAAGCCCACATTTATTGAAGGCTTTGTTTACTTTAAAATTCTTACTTCTTTATTTTTTTCTGACTAGTTGAATCAAAATACTGATTTTTAGCCCTGAAATTATTTTTTCTGCTTAGTCAAGTCTGTTGTTAAAACTTCCACTTGTAACTTCAAATCCCTGTAGTGAAGTTTTCAATTCCAGAAGTTTCGTTGGTTTCATTCCTAATATAGTTATGTCATCTTTCAAATCTTGGATAGTTTTTTTGGCTCCTTTGTATTGGATCTCAAATTTCTCTTGGATCTCATTAAGTTTCCTTGCCAACCATATTCTAAATTCTTTATCTGTCATTTCACACATTACAATTTGGTTAGGATCCATTACTAGGAAGCTGGTGCTATTCTTTGGAGGTTATGAGACGCTCAGGCTTTTGTATTGCCAGAGTTCTTGTGCTGGATTCTTCTCATCTGAAGGAGCTGAGCTGATTCTGCAGCATCTTTTTTTTTCCTTTATTTGTTGTTAGGATATATTTTTGTTGTTGTTGTTGTTATTTTGTCTCTTGAGGGTGACTCGGGTGCTGCTTGTAGCAATGGTTTTTTTGGTACCGTAATTCAGGCTGTAGTCCAGTAGATGGCACTCAAGAGTAAGAGCCAGTGTGTAGGCGCTTACACTGTGCTTGCCCACAGTGGGGGCGGGGATGCTAGAAAAGCTTGTAAAGTGCCCTCCCTCAGGGTATACTAGACTTCAAAGGAGGAGGAGCCACTGGAGAAGTGTGAGAACTGGCCCCTTATTTAGCTCATAAGCCTTCCCCCCCCCCCCTAACCGGAAGTGCTGCTGCGCCTGCGACGGTGCACTGGGAAAGCAGGATGCTAGAGATGACTCCTCTCTAAATCCATTCCCCGATTTTACTATTACCCGCTTCAGCATCTGGCGCCACACCCACATGTCCTTTGTCCTAAGTGTGCTTTGGAGAGTTGCACTCCCTCCTCTCTTAGGAGCAGTCTGTGCTAAAGATTAGATCTCTAAGGGCCTCTCAACCCCTCAGTGACCCATTGATTCCCTGTCTTGCCAAAGTCAGAGGGGGTTGTGGGTGGTCTGGTGATGCTATGGCTCAAGGGTAGAGGATCCCCAAGCAGGGCAGTGGCACCACGTGTACAACCTGCTTAGCACCTGCCGCCTCAATCTAGGTCAGGTGACAGGGGTGTAACACATCTGTGCCTGCTGACCACTCGGTTCTCTGTTCGTGGGAAGATCTCTAGTCACCACTAACAGTATTGCCCTGCATCACCCGGCATAGCCTCTCGCCAACAGTTTAGCAGTCGGTAGATTATCAAATGGGTGAGAGAAGCAGAGTAGCACTTCCACCTCACCTTTCTGCTGTGCTCTTAGCTCCTTGGGGCAGATCACAGCAAGATTTTTGCTATTTATTTTTTTTTTCTGTGCACTTCAGCTTATTTGCGTGGATGCTTAAATGGGTTCTGTATCTCCTCTCTCAGTTTCTTCTCAAAACTTGAGCATTCACTGGCAACTTTCATCTTATTTCTGAGGAGAACTGATATGCAATGTCCCTAGTCAGCTAACTCACCAGCTCCTGTCTCCACTGGATAGCTGCATGACACTTGCTGCATTCAAAGAGTGGGCCAGAGATAATTTAGCAAGGGCTGAGCCACACAATCCCAGTTACCACCGCTAAACTCATTTATCAAATATATACTGCATGTATTTTTCCAAGGAACTCTTTTCAGACATAAGGTCTTGCTCTGTCACCCAGACCAAAGTGCTGTAGCACGATCATAGCTCACTGTAACCTCCAATTCCTGTGCTGTTCTCCTGCCTCAGCCTCCAAAATGGCTGAAATTACAGGCAGAAACAACTACACCCAGCCATTTTATTATTTTTTTTATTTTTGCAGAGACAGTGTCTTGTTATGTTGCCTAAGCTTGTCTCAAACTCCTGGCCTCAAGTGAGTCTCACACTTCAGTCTCCCAAAGTACTGAGATTACTGTGTGAGCTACTCTTCTGGGCTGAAAGGGAAATTTAGATATCTTGAGACAAGTAAAAATAGAATAATAATAAAATACACACACACAACATACTTAAGCCCAAGAAATGCAGAAAAAACAGTACTAAGAGGGAAGTTTATAACTATAAACATGCACTTTAAAAAAGAAGAAACAGCTCAAATCAACAATTTAACTTCACAACTCAAAGGAATAGAAAAAGAAGAGCAAATTAAGCCTAAAGTATAAAGAGGGAAATAATAAGAATCAGAGCAGATATTAATAAATTAGAGAACAAAAACAATAGAATTTTTTTTAAATTCTAAGAGTTGTTTTATTTGAAATGATAAACAAAATCAGTGAACCCATTTGCATGGATGCTTAAATGGGTTCTGTATCTCCTTAGCTAGACTAAGATTAAAAGAAAGAAGAATGAAACTGATAAAACCAGAAATGAAAAAGATGTTACAACTGATGTCTCATCAATAAAAAGGATCATAAGGCCTCTTATTAACAACTATATGCCAAAACATCGAATAATCTAGAAAAGAATAAATTCCTGGAGACTTACCACTTTGTGAGACTGAATCAAGAAGAAATAGAAAGCCTGAACACACCTTAACAAAGAGATTGAAGCAGTAATAAAAACCTCACAACAAAGAAAAACTTAGAATCAGATGGCTTCACAAATGTATTCTACCAAACATTCAAAGAATTAATACCAATCCTCCTTAAACTCTTCCAAAAAAAATGAGAACTGGGGAACACTTCTAAATTCATTTTGTGATGCCAGAATTACCCTGATACGAAAGTCAGACAAAGGCACCACACACATACACATACACACAAAAAAATACTATAGGCCAATATCTCTGTTGTGCATAGATGTACAAATCTTTGATAAAATATACTACATCAAAAAGATTATACACCGGGAACAGGTGGGATGTATCCCTGGGATGCAAGGTTGGTCTAGTATGTGCCAATAAATTAAAGTAATATAGCAAATTAACAGAATGAATGATAAAAACATCATGACCGTCTCAAAAGATACAGAAAAAGCATTTGAAAATGTTCAACATCCATTCATTAAAAAAAAACACTTTCTCAACAAAGTACGTGTAGAATGAACTTATCTCAACACAATAAAGACCATTTATGAAATGCCCACAGCCACTATCATAATCAATGGGGAAAACTGACAACTTTTTCTCTAAGATCTAGTACAAGGCAAGGATGCCCACATAAATTGCTTCTATTCAACTTAGAACTGGGAGTCCTAGTTAGAGCAATTAAGCAAGAGAAATAAATAAAAGGCACTGAAATTGAAAAAGGAAGAAGTAACACTATTTCTGTTTGCATATTAAATTAAATATTGTATGTATAAAACTAAAAATGCTATTATTTTTTTAAAATGTTAGAACTAATAAACATATGCAGTGAAATTGCAAAATAAAAAAAAAATCCCACACACATATGAAAAACAGCACCATTTGTTTACACCAACAAGGAGCCATCATCAGAAAATAAAATCAATAAACATGTTCAGATTTGGCTTTTGTATGTATACATAATGATATATATGGAGCGCATGTGATATTTTGATACATGCATACAATGTGTAATGATCAAATCAGGTTATTTGGAGTATTCATCACCTCAAAATCATTTCTTTGTGATGGGAACATTTTAAAGCTTTTCTACCTATTTTATAATATACTACTTATTTGTGTTAACTTAAAGTTGCCCTATCATGCTGTCATAGAGTAGAACTAATTCCTTTTATCTAACTGTACATTCGTATTCATTAACAAACATGACTTCATTCCTCCTACCCTTTTCAGTCACTGGTAGCCGCCATTCTATTCACTGTCTCCACAAGATTATTTTTTATAGGTCCCACACATGAGTAAGGACATTGTCTTCTGTGCCTGGGCTATTTCACTTAACATAATGTCCTCTAGTTTCATCCATCTTGCTCTAAATGATTTCATTGTTTCTTATGATTGAATATTATATGTCATACTTTCTTTATCCATTCATCTATTGATGGACACTTAGAAAACAATTTATGATATCTACAAAACTAATAAGTACTTAGCAGTAAATTTAACTAAAATGAGAAAATATCTGTACAGTAAAAACTACAAAGAATTGATGAAGGCAGTTAAAGAAGACATAAATAAGTGGATACTTTTGGTTTTCATGAATTGAAAGAATTGCTATTGCTAAAATGTCCATACTACTAAAAGTAATCTATAGATTCTGTACAACTCATATCAAAATACCAATGACATTTTTCACAAAATATAAAATAATAGAGCACATATAAATAAACCCATGCATAGACAGTTAATTAATTTTCAACAAGGGCATCAAGAATACACAATGGGGAAAGGCTATTCTTTTCTATAAATTGTGTTTGAAGAACTGGATGTACATACACATGCAAAAGAATGAGATTGGACCCTTATCTCACACTAAACAGAAGTCAATTAAAATGGATTAAAGACTTAAATATAGCCCACAGACTGGGAAAAAGTATTTGCCAACTCCATGTCTGACAAAGGCCTAACATCTTGGATCTACAAGGAACTCAAACGTGCTGAAAAGAAAAAAAACAAACAACCCCATTACAAAGTGGGCAAAAGATATGAACAGACACTTCACAAAAGAAGACATACGAGCGGCCAACAGACACATGAAGAAATGTTAAACCTCACTAATCATCAAGGAGATGCAAATTAAAACTACACTGAGATAGCACCCAACTCCAGTCAGAATGACCATTATCAATAACTCAAAAAATAACAGGTGCTGGAGAGGATGTGGGGAAAAGGGAACACTTCTACATTGTTGGTGGGAGTGTAAACTAGTGCAACCTCTGTGGAAAGTAGTGTGGTGATTCCTAAAAGCTCTAAATATCGACCTCCCATATGACCCTGCAATCTCCCTACTGGGAATATACCCTGAAGAACTCAAATCACTCTATAAAAAAGATACTTGCACACGTATGTTTATCACAGCATTGTCACAATAGCAAGAACCTGGAACCAACCATGCTGTTCATCAAAAGAGGACTGAATTTAAAAAATGTGGTACATATACATGATGGAATACTACACAGCCATTAAAAAGAACAAAATCATGAATTTCGCAGCAACCTGGATGGAACTAGAGTCTATAACACTGAGTGATCTTTCACAGCAAAAAGATCTGAGTATCACATGTTCTCACTCATAAGTGGACCTTGAACATCTATCATAATACTATAAAAAAGGATCGACAGTGGTGGGAATCTATGGGGATGAACAGGGAAGTCAATATCTGTTTGGGGATGGGGGGACACCCCTTATCAACAAGGGTGTCTGAATGATGCATACTTGTATACCTAATCCTTAACTGTACCCCACAATTTTAAAATGAAAAATATGTTTTAAAAAAAGACTTAAATATAAGGCCTGAAGGTACAGAATTCTTAGAAGAAATCATAGATCAAAGGCTTCTTGACATTAGTCTTGGTAATTAATTTTTTTATACACAACACCAAAAGCACAGGCAACAAAGTCAAAATAAACAAATAGGACTACGACAAACTAAAAAGCTTCTGCACAGCATAGAAAGCAATTAATAAAGTGAACCAACAATTAAGGAATGGGTGAAAATATTAGCAAACCATATAGCAGATATGGGGCTAATATCCAAAATATATACGGAACTCACAGAACTCAAACCAAAAATCAAAAGTAAAAAAATGTTTGATTGTAAGATGAACAAAGATCCTAAGTAGACATTTTTTTTAAAGACATACAGGCTGGACTCTGGCGCAGCCTGTAATACCAGCACATTGGGAAGCTGAAGCGAGTGAATTGCCTGAGCCCGCGGGTTTGAGACCAGCCCGGGCAACTTGAGGAGACCTCATCTCTACAATACATCAAAAATTAACCAGTGTGGCAGCATGCGCCAGTAGTTTCAGCTACTTGGAAGGCTGAGGCAGAAGGATCCCTGGGGCCCAGCACGTTGACGCTGGGGTGGCCGTGAGCATGCCACTGCACTCCAGTCTTGGCCACAGAGAGAGATTCTGACTCAAAAAGAAGAAGAAGAAGATGATGACGAAGAGGAAGAAATTGAAACCACAATGAGATATCACCTCACATCTATAAGGATGGCTATTGTCAAAAGAGCAAAAAATAACAAATCTTGGCAAGAATGTGGATAAAAGGGAACACTTTTACATTGTTGATAAGAATATGAATTGTAACAGCCATTATGGAAAACAGTATGGAAGACTCTCAAAAATTAAAATAGACTTATCAATCACTTTTTTTTGTGGATATACGCAAAGGGAATAAGTATCTCTATGACAAGTATTCGCCCATGTTTACTGCAGTTATTCACAATAGCCAATAAATTGAAAAAAACCTAAGTGTATACGAACAACTGAATCGATAAAGAAATTCTGATATATATATATAATTAAATATAATAAAATGATAGTATTTAGCCATAAAAATGAAGAAAATCCTGCCATTTGTGACAATGTGGGCGATCCTGGAGAACGTTGTACTAAGTGAAATAAGACAGAAAAAAAATTGCATTATTTTCCTTATATGAGGAATCTCAAAACATCAAATTTATAGATGCAGAGAGTAGATTGGAGGTTACAAGGGGCAGAGAGAGGGGAAGAATAAGGAAATTTTGCTCAAAGGGTGTAAAGTTTTAGTTTGTAGAATGAATAGATTCTAAAGATCTGATGCACAGCATAGGGACTATAGTAAATACTGTACTGCAAGCTTAAACTTTGCTAAGAGAGTAGAACTTTTGGTGTTCTCATCAAACACAAAAAAGTAGTAGCCAGGTGATGAGATGGAGATGTTAATCAGCTAGACTATAGTAATCAACTGACTATGTATATGTACATATCAAAACATGTACATCGTACATACATTTTTGTTTTTAATTTCAAATTTGGGGGTACACATGTGTATTCGTTACATGGACATATTGTGTAGCTCTGGAGATTGGGTGTAGGGTGGCCCATGCCTCAGGTGGTGAACATTGTGCCCCTTAGGTAGTTTCTGAACCCTAACCTACCTTTCCCTCCCCCCTTGTTAGTGTCCTCAGTGTCTATGAGTGAGAACATGTGATGTTTTTATAAAAACAATCGTGAGGGTAGGCTTATAAATAGGTGAAACAGAATGTGGAAAATTTCTGAGACAAGAAGGAGCTCAATATATTAGAGAAAGTTCATTGTGGTTGAAGCAAAGTGTGAAGAAAAGAAAAGCAAGGGTTGAAGCTGGAAGGTAGGCCAAAAACGAAGGTAACACAAAAACTACATGGTGTTTATGCCATTCTCAGCCTCTAAGACAGATGTGTCAAACACAAAAGATTTGTTTGTAAAATAGCAGTAATTTATAAACCAATATTTACAGAATTACTATGTGGAATGAGAAATTTTGGTGAATTCAAAAGCATGCAATTTGTTTCTCTGGTAAGTTTCCAGCATTTATAAATTAAACAAATAAACGATAAATTACTGATTATTGTGTATGTCCAGATATATAGTGATTATTTCCTTTTTTAACATAAAAATTAAAATGGAGGTAGAACAGCTAAAATGTATGCGTGCACACACACATGCCCCTTAGGAAAACAACATTTTAATAAGTGATATTGGCATATCTCACATATGCAAAATTGTTACTTTTTATAATTTCATGCTTTAGCTGCTAAACCAGCTGTTTGTTTACTTTTTGTAGTGAACGGGTTCACTCTCCTACTAAACTGAGTATCTAAAAATGGCTGAGAAGAAATATAAGTTTTTATCATCCCCCTTTTTAAGGTATTTTTCTCATGAAAATACATAAACTTCCCTGAGTTATAATTTAAAGCAAAGTATTAGTGCCTCAAAAACACCAAAAGTTTTGAGGAAAATTATAATGTATAGATTGATGACAATTATAATTTATTTTTAACAAATACAGATTAATGAATCATATTTTAAAAATACAAAATGCATTTTCCTGAAATGGCACTTATTTATTGTTAAACAAGTTGTGTAAGATATTCAGCTAACTTAATATCTTACTTTGAGAAAAAAGTATGCTTCTCAAGTAAAATATCAAGTATAAATTCTACCCATGGAAGAAACACACAGCCTATCAGACTTTAAATATCTCCTATGTACAAAATAAATAATATAGCCTTAAAAAGTCCTCTTACTTGAAAATTTGCCATAGAATCACAAGAGGCAAAATCCATTTGAGAAAGCGCATGCTGTATTTTATAATAAAGCAGAGACGTGGAGCTGAGCACACAACATCCTTATTTCAAAAGTATAGTCAGAAGAGGGAGTTTTTACCGTTAAAGGGCTGCGAAGATAAGTAAAAAAATCAGTCAAAATTTCAGTATGAATAACATGATGTGTGGCAAGGAACTCTAGTCTTGGTATAGTTAGAAAAAGAATCTAATCCAAAGGCTTTGCATCTGTACAGAGGAGCGAGTAGATACTGAAAGAGATTTGCAGATCCACTGTTTTTTAGGCAGGAAGAATGCTCGTTAAATGCAGAACGCTGCTCTGGCTCATGTGTTTGCTCCGAGGTGTAGGTTTTGTTCGACTGACGTATCAGATAGTCAGAGTGGTTACCACACCGACGTTGTAGCAGCTGCATAATAAATGACTGAGAGAATCATGTTAGGCATGCCCACCTAACCTAACTTGAATCATGCGAAAGGGGAGCTGTTGGAATTCAAATAGACTTTCTGGTTCCCAGCAGTCGGCAGTAATAGAATGCTTTCAGGAAGATGACAGAATCAGGAGAAAGATGCTGTTTTGCACTATCTTGATTTGTTACAGCAGCCAACTTATTGGCATGATGGAGTGACAGGAAAAACAGCTGGCATGGAAGGTAGGATTATTAAAGCTATTACATCATTATGAATACAATTAAAAGCTGACCATGACAAAGCATATGTTTGAACAAGCAGCTGTTGGTAGCTGGGGTTTGGTGCCGAGCTCTTCAAACTCTGCAAACAGTGTTGCTTTTACAGAATGGATTTTAAAAATACCTTGTGCTGTGTTAGATTTGGGAGGATTGTGCTTGCCTCCAATCTCAGGGAAACACTTCTGGGATAGAAATCAGTGTTAGAAGATTTTAGAATAAAGTATTTGTTAAGAGTCTAGGTTTCCCCAGGTAAATGATGACAGGGGGACAAAATCTATGGGGAAATCTACTCCAGGTCAGTGATATGTAATTTAGTTGTGAAGACTGATTGATATATTGGCATATTCAGACACTGAGAGAAATGACAATGTATAGAATGTTTGGATAGGTTGAAAATTGTTATACTTGGTTTCTATTTTGTAAGGAGTTTGACTGTCAGTCATTTTTTCTCATCAATTTCTAGCTTTTGACATTTATTCAGTCATTCTGCATTATATGAAGAAAATATATCAATATCTCCTGCAGGGTTTTTCAACAACTCTAGCATCTGTTTCAGCTATTGAACTGTATTCACGTTTTGCCAAGTTGATGTCGACCCAGCTGGTCTATCATTTCTCGCTTGATTACTGTTCTTAATTTCTCTGTATCAGCTTGTTTCAGATAGGGCTTTGAAAACTGTTAATGAAAAATGACAGAAAATTGTAAATTGTTGAAAATTTGAGCATTTATTTATTTATTTGTTTAGGACCCTTAATGAGTTTTGTCTTATGCTCTTTCTTGCCTGCGTACAATTTTTAGAACCCTTTTTCTGTCTTGCAATATTTCTTTTCCCTACAATCAGTGGATTATACTTATAAGTACTTTTAAACAAATGGAGCATAACTGAAATGAACTGTTTTGGCTCCAAAAATAAAGTTTTTGAAAAAAGGGGCAGAATTTATGCTTTTTGTAGAAACTATACATCGTTTCTATAACCTATCTTTATATGCTGTCATGGAGATCTGTCAGTGAGTGTATATCGGACCAAACATTTGAAATAATTTTTATCACCACTAGGGTAACAAGAAAATAAAACATTCAAACATTTAACAAGTGATTGTGTAAAACAGATGTCAAATGATATAGAAATAGATTTTCCTGAATATGAAAAGCATGATTAACTGTCTATATAATAAAAAATCTTTAAGCTCTCTACTCAGTCTCCCCAATAGCCTGGATAGTTAAATCATCCAAGTTAATAGACTATCATATATGTACATCTAATATGACCTTTTTTTTCAGTATACACAGTGCTGCTCGTATGTGCCGTGCCTTTCCTGTAGTAATTGTAATATCCCAGTCAGTCTGGTTAAGGGACATTACTGGTTGTTATGTAACTTTTTTTCTGAATGTTAGTCCATGTTTTTCAATTACGTATTCCTCTTAGAAAGAGTGAGTTAAAACAACATGTATTTAAATATCAGTGAATGAGTTAGAAAGTGTTGAGCTAATTATACTACTTGTATTCCTCAAAAATAATTGCCAACTTATGATTTGAAAAATAGTCAAGGATTTGGATGAGTACTTTTTAACCTTGAAGCTTACATGACTGTGGTTGAATATATCATTCATAATTCATTCATACAGCAGGAAAGTAAATACTTTTTTAGATGTGTAGTTTTAGCAGCCAAAATATTTTTAATAATGTGGTTCACACAATATGATAATTTCCCTTTAATACTTTTAAGTGGTGTATATGGTTTTATGTCATCTGTTACAGTACTTGATTAATGTATGGGAAGATCGAACTTAACAATTATTTTGCATCCAAATGATTTTTTTGGTTGGTTGAAACATCAGCTGTATTTTTACTATTGTTTAAAATACAGTTCTCTTCTGCTAATATTATTTCTCAACTTTTTATAACCGTTTTAAGTCACAATTCGAGTCTGGAAAAACTCTTTTACATTGCATCTTTAGTAGGACTCTCCTTTTGTGAATTGTCTCCTGTGAGAAAAATGTGAGCGTCCTGATTAGCCTCACACTCCTGTTACCATAGTTACTTTAAAAAGAAGGGGTTTCTTTCAATGAAGAGAGTGTAATTTAAATCAGACACTATACTCCCCAAACCATGTTTTTTGTTTGTTTGTTAGTTTGTAGTTCAGACTTGCTTCGTCTGTGACTAGGAAATGCTCTGTATTTGATTCCACTGATAAAAGAAGACAGACACTAGGTGGCACCAGCTGTTGATTATTAATGAAATCTTAAAGGCTTTGGGCCACACACCTTAAGAGCAGGTGCACCCTTATTGACAAATGCATTGTAGGAGTTAGAAATGCTTGCTGATCTTTCTGGCTCTGGGGCAGGATCAGCATGCAAAGTAATGAGACCATGTGAAGTCTTGAAATCGCAATTGTTTGATTCTGTATTTACTGAAGTGATTCAAGGAAAAGAATTTATGAAGAGGAAGTGCATAAAAATAGAAAGTTTCTATATGAAAGAGAGGTGAGACAAAATGAAATAGACTATAAACATTTTAATGTGTTTTTCATCTAGAATTGGTGATTTTTATAAGTCTCTGTGTTTTTCCCAATTGTCTGCAAACCCGGATTATATTTTTCTAGTGTATTTATACTATAAAAACAACTATCTGTCTCTTATAGGTAAAAGTCTTATTAAGCATCATTATTTTTAAGTCAAAACTATCCCTTAGTTCTATTTTAGTGATAGGATTGTCAAGTACAATTTCCCATATGAGTTTGAATGGCTGCCTTTCAGGTGTGCTGTTCTTCATCCAGAAAGATGAGCAAGGGGAAACACTGTCGATTGAGAAATATGCTTTGAAATGTTTTTCCTGAGAAGCTTCTTCCATCCTATTAATCTCTCATTCTCAAGTCATTCATCTTTTAAGAATGAAAAAGCAAATACAAACAAGCCACTTAAGCATGTGCTCTTTGAAAAAAAAAATGTTAAGAACTCTTTAAAATGAGAGAGCCACAGCAATATTTTAACTGGTCCTGGAGTTAATAAACTAAAGTGAAACTAAGGAAGGGAAGCCTATAATTAGGGTATGGAGAATAAATAACTGCTCAGAGCTGGAAATATTTTTTCCAGAAAAATATGAAATTTCTTCCCTGACTGGTAATAACTGAGGAATCCTGAGGAAGATGAGGTGGTTTAGAAAGAGTGGAAAGGTGATATATGCAATGACCTTCCAATGTTTTATGAAAAAACCATGTGATATGACTAGTTATTTTGATTATAGCATGGATTTGAATGAAGATTGTACTGCCTATATAGTCAAGATGAAGACATGTTTGCTCTTTGACATATAAGTCAGGGAGATAAATCAGCTTGATAAATTACCCTCCCTTTGATGTGTCAATTAATGAATCATTGTAAACCAGGAAGAAGACTTTTCACAGGACTATGGTCTTGTTCTATAAAACTAGCTCTACCTTAAACCTAATCTCCTGTAATATGCCTTATGACTCTGTTTTTGGCCCTACTTGGTCTGTGAAATATTAGCATCCAAAACTAGAAAGAAGATTTAAATAATCTTCGTAGCTGGGGAGGGGAACAAATATATTGAATTATTATGGTACCATAGGATTATGACCACTTAAAAACTGTGGTGAGTCCAAAAGGTGAATTTTACTAGGAATAAGGATAACATTCTAAGCTAGATTCAAAAAAATCAATTTGTCAAGTACAGGATGTAAGAGAGTTGAAGTTTAACAATAATTCATTGAATTTTATACTTACTGATTTTGTAATCCTTAATCTCAGTATCAGTAACATCTCATATGCATCAAAACTGAATGAAATAATGTAATATTGTTAGAAAAATATCTTGAAAATTAAAAACAAGAGAACAAATTCTATAAGGAGTTATATATATATATATATATATATATATATATGTTTAGAAGGACACCATGATCTAAGTGGGACTTTGATATTTGAGAGTCATTTCAGTGAATAGTGCCTGGATAGTAAAAGGTCCTATAAACTATAACATTTGAGGGGCATTGAAGGTACTAGAAAAGCAAAAAGTTGAAGAATAGCTGAAGAAAAAAGAATGGAAAAAATTTAAGCTGATTTCAAAATTTAGATGAACTACAATGCAGAATGAGGTTTGGGTTCATTTGCACTTCTCTGGCTCAAAGGAAAACTATTCTTTCAATTAATGGTGTAAGCAGAGAATGGACTATTGGTGAGACACTGCACTTCTTGTTCCTAAAGTGTTCGGTGCTAAGAATGGAGTTCCTGTGCTAAAGGCTGGAACTTGACTTGAAGAAGGAGCTATCTGAAATAACTTCTAACTCTAAGAATCTACGAGTCTGATCATTTCATTTAAAAGATATTCTTTTCAGATATTTTTATGAGTGTCTATGTTACTACACTTGAACTGTCCAGGCCAGGGGTCAGTAATTTATGACCACATGCCATACTTATTTCTGTTTGACCAGACAGTTAAAGTGGCTTTCACAATTCTAAATTGTTTTATAAAAACTAGAATATTTGTGACACATACGATTATATAAAATTCCAATTTAAGTGTCCATAAAGTTTAATTGGAAGACAGCCACATCCATTTGTCTACATACTGTCTAGGGCAGCTTTTATGTTAAAAACATCAGTTAGGTAGTTGTGGCAGAGACCATATGGGCCACATAGCCAAAATATTTGTTATTTGGCCATTGAAATAAAAGTTTGCTTACCTCATCTCTAGACTACAAGGAAACTTGTTTTTCTACTCATTAACTCAAGTATGTAGAACAAGTAAAGTCACAGTTAAATATTCGTTAAATGCTATAAACAAAAATTGTGACCACCCATAATATTTAAGTATAGAGACTTTGAAAGTGGTTCCGATATACAGCCTAATGGTTAAAGATGGGTTCATTTTGGCTGCTAAACAATTAAGAGATTTTACTTGCAGAGGGGTGTTTATTTAATGTCACAATATGAAAAATTGAAATTTCTGCAATCATAGTCTAATATATAGTGTCTGGTTTGCCATAGTCCACTGATCTTGCTGAATTTACCTATTTGCTAAAATTTAGTTATTTTTATTGCTGCTGTTCAGTTACTGTGCAATTTCAGTAGACAACAGAAAGTGTGAAAGTCAATGGAAAACAAAATAAAGTGAGTGGGATTTGCTTCTTGCAGCTACCCTATTCTCTCTTCGTGTGTCGATAAACTCTCTAAGCAACTTTTACATTGTGGCGTTTTGAAGAGTTGCTCACTTTCATAAAAATATGAGGGTGTTCTTGATTGAATATGTTCTAGAAGGAATGAAGATAAAAATAAATGCACTGCACTATAAGAGAACAGTTGTTGCTGTTAGGAAATGATTGATAAGACCTGCTAAAATTAAGTTAGCAATGAGTTATTTATATTTTCCTGAACTTGAGGATATAAGAGATTTTATTCCAGTCATAGGATAAATCATAATTAGATTCTAAGCATAAAACTAAGATACGCTGAATTTACCATCAAATATTATAGTCTCCATAGTTCCACAATGTAAAACTACATCCCTGCATTTTTTCTAGGGAAGGATAGCACTAGTAGCACTGGAAATTCCTGTAAGTTAAAACTCACAGGATTTTTATTGTATTTCCATGAGGATGCTACCAAGAAGTTATCTTGTGATACCTGTCTCTATGGTAACAGATACAAGACTCAAGGATGTGAAGGACATTCTTCCTATTGGTTTAGGAATATGGAGCAATGAGGGAGACTCACTAAAGAAGAAGGTAAAAGTGAAGAAAAGCAAAAGAAGCAACTGAGAAAAAGTTGTTATGGGGAAGCTTTTTTGTGTTTGAAAACAATTTCATTTGTTCTTAATGTATCTCAGAATGAAATAACAGCGAACATACAAATAAAGTTTTAGAAAAAGAACAAACTTTTTTGAAGTATTGTTTTTCAACCATCCAGTCAATTTTATGTAATTGAATTCACACAGATATTTCCCTTAGTTGGTTTGCTGTTCACTATGCAGAAAATGATTGCTCCTTGCAATCCTTGATAAAACGAGGGCTCTACCCCTGGCAAATTTAGTTCTTGTTATTGCTATCAAATATTTTGATCTTTTAAAGGACTTTCTTTTCCCGATTCCATGGGTAAGAATATTGAACTGTGGTTCACATTCCTCATAATCACTGAACTTCTTAGAGAACTTTGAAAATACACTGGTCTTCCAAGATATCTTTTTTTTTTAGGTCTATTTCACCTAAAGATCAGTAACAAATATAACAAGTGGTACTGCAAATGTGAAAGTTGAGAATTTTTTTAAAAGAATGTGCTGGGTGAGATTTTCTGTTTTTGCATGTTTTACTTTGTTTCTCTTATTAAAATAACATGAAAGCAAACAAAAAACTCTCAGAAGTATTCCATTTATCTCACTTCATCTTCATTTTAGCTTAGCAAATAAGAACACATCACATTTGAATTGTTTTAGAAAGAAGAGAAATATGACTCTCCTTTTCCTTAGATTCAAAGTATATATTCAAGATGTTATCAAATAATCAAAAACATTTAAAATATAATGCATGTTTTCAAAGTTACCATGAGAGTTGGTGTTACATTTGTCCTGATGTCTTCATATGTTAGATTTTAGGATCAATGCAAAATAAATAAGTAAATAAAATGATTGCAAGTGAGCAAAAATTCATAACAATCAAAAACATTAATATTTTAGCGTTTGAAGATAAATAAATTTCAAATGATATTTATAAGCTCAAGTAAACAAATATTTACTTAGAATTAATTATTCACAGGCCATTGTTCTTAAAGCTTTAGAAGAATTGTCTTTTTATTATTTATGACCTTGAAAAATTAATAGTCTTTGCAGATATAACTTATCACAAATATAACCCACTCTCAGTAGATGCTAGTAAAAGATAAGAAAATGTCTTCAGTACCCGTCTTTAAATTAAATGAAAAAAATTAGAGATAGGTGTAATTTATCCATGCCTCCTTTGAAAATTTTGGAAAATAATGTTTTTAAAGATCTTTTTTATAACTCCATATATTTTGATCTGTATATAGTAATTGCAACATGAAATGTAATTTCTGAATACAGTAAGACTACTTAAATTTTTTTTTTTTTTTTTTTGAGTTGGAGTCTCACTCCATCGCCCAGACTAGAGTGCAGTGGCCACTCCTGGCCACTGCAGCCTCGACCTGCTGGGCTCCGGCGATCCTTCCGCCTCAGCCTTACATGTAGCTGTGGAACTACAGGTGCGTGCTACCACGCCTGACTAATTTTTTGATTTATTGTAGAGATGAGGTCTCGCCAAGTTGCTCAGACGGGTCTCGAACCCGCGGGCTCAGGCAATCCACTCACCTCGGCCTCCCAAAGCGTGGGATTACAGGCTGAGCCACCGACCCCGGCTTACTTAAATATTAAACATATATACATACTACTTTTGGAAACCTGATTTAACTTAAGTTATAATTATATAAAATATAAGTCTAGCATGATTCACCTTTAGAAAACTTATTTTGTTGGATTTTGAGGTTACAGTTCAAAGTTCACTTCAAGAGTAAGCAAATGGGTAAAAAGATAGTGTAGACAAAAGTACTATGAAAAGTAAAGAAGAGAAGATGTTCTGAACAAACGTTTATAGAGGATGTGGGCATGACTGAGCTGGGTGGTACACAGAGATTAAGTGCTGTCTATATATGCTTGATGGTAAATGATGCTGATCAAATTTTCAAAAGAAATAGTGACATTACTTAGCAATCTGAAGACAGGATTATAATTACAAGGAGCTAAGAAGAACAATAGGAAAAATAAAATTATCAGTATCATTCTGCTCTGAACATGGCATTGCTACAATTGGTTGTAATACTCCCAAAATAAAATATGATAAGGACCATCATATTCTGATTTTACCAACACAAATTTCTTTTTTTACATACTTTAAGTAGAATTAACCAATGCAACAATAATAAGCTGAATTATGGAAAGTGACATTAATACTAACCTGGAATTGTATGGGTTTTAGACAAGTTGTGGGACTTGTTTATATTCTACGACAAGTGTAAAAAGGAGGAGGTTGAGTAAAAGCCTTAATATGATGAACACACTAATTTTGTGAGTAGGAACTTCAGGTTTCTTTTACTTTGGCTACTGACACATTCACAGACTTGTTCTGGTCGTCACAGTCACAGGAAGCAGAGCCAAGTTTTCCATTAGATCATCAAGACAGGATTAGAGCCCAACAACTGAAGTGACAGGTTTCTGCTGCTTTTCATCCATCCAACAAATATTTATTGATAAACGCTAACTGCCAGACTCTGTGATAGAGCAGGGTGACTGAGATACAGTCACTGAGAAATTTAGAGATGAATGTACTTTACGTGGATGGGGAGAGGAAAATATCTACAGTGACAGCTTTCCAGAGAACAGCAGCAGCTGTGAATCCAGACAGTGATGCTGACTTAGGACTGAACTAGAGGCTTTCAGGTTTCCTAGTGTGAGTGATGTGGAATAGCTGGCAAGTCCATCAAATAGCAAAATGATAACAGAAAGGAAAGAAAGCAAATTTAGTGAAAAATAGTAATTCAAAGTAAAGAGTAAAGTGACATATTTGAAGGATCACTTGAAACAAGGAGGAGTGTACCTACCAACTATTGAAATCAAATGTAGAAGGGAGAGGTTCAGGCTGTGTCAAAAGCCATTTGCTGACAAGGACACTAAATATATTTTAAAACCTAGCATGAATGTGGTCATGCAAATTTTCAGGAGGATTTCAAACAAATAATTATTTCTCAATGGTAGTTTATGTACAGCTACACCTGGAAATTCTTTCCTATGCTATCTTTAGAGAAATTTTCATATTATTTTATCTCAATACCTATTTCTTTTTAATTAGAAGTGACTTGAAAATGTCTCATCTATGTTTAAAGTTAAATTAATTGCAGAATCAAAAGTCACATATTACACAGGAAGGCTAAAAGCCTGACATAAGGATAGACCTGTTGTCACATAGATGTAACATGAGGAAATTGTTTTAGTGAAGTTTCATCTAGCTTCACCATTATCTGATTATGTGGTCTTCGTCTTCAAACTCAACTCCTAGAGAATTAAAAAGACACCGGTTTACATTTTAGTTTGAAAAGGAAGATAAGCAGGATGTTTTCTAAAGATTTGGATTGTCTAGAAGTCTCTCTATTACCCTCTCTCCCCTCTTTCTTCTCTCCTCCTCTTACATTTATAGTTGTGTATGTTTATGTCTGCATATATGCATGCATGTATAAATGTAGATATTTATGTATATCTGTCTTTTTATCTCTGACTCTCTAAAGTAATTTAGATATATAGGCTAAAGGCAAAGAGAATTTTGTCCCAATATCAATTAATGGAGTTATTTCCTTTTCTAGATGAAAGAAAGTAATTTTGTCTAACTTGATTTTGAAAACTTTTAACTGAACTGTAACATGAATATATGGAAGTATGCAAATAAATAAGTGTACAATGTAATGAATTATCTCAGACTGAGTATACTCCAGTAGTTACACAAGGCAAGAAAAGACTATTACTAGCATCCCCAAATCCCATAATACCACTTCTCAGTCAATGCTCTCCCAACGGTAAGCACCATACTGACTTCTAACACATACATTAGGATAGACAGTGTCTGAAATTGTTATATTGAGGCCACACAGTATGTACTATTTTGCTTCTGACTTATTCTCAACATTGTTTGAGAGACTCATCTATTGTATTATTTGTAGTTGTGGTTCAATAATTTTCAGTGCTGTGTAATATGTCATCATATGAATATAGCACAATTTATTTATTCTATCTACTCTGGATGAACATTGCGATTGATTCTATTTATTAAATCTTAAAAATAATGCTACTCTGAACATTCTTGTAAATTTGTTGCACATGTGCATGTACTTCTGATATACAAATACTAAAAAAAGAATTATTGGATCATAGAATAGCCAAATACTTACCTTTAGTTAAACATGCCAAGTTGTTTTTCAAGACGTAGACAAATTAAACCATCATTTTTAAAAGTTTTGGATATTTTTGCCAATGCTTTGCACTATTAGTCTTTAATTTTAGCTATTCTGGCTCTAGTAGTATATCACTGTATATTTTATTTCAATTTTTTCTAATTAATAATGAAGTTAATAAATTTTTTATATGTTTATTGATAATGTGGATGTTATCTTCTTTATTTTATTTTATTTTAAGGATGTGGAGTACAATTCAGATTATTTTTCTCTTAAGCAGTAAGTGAAGTACATTTTTCTAGTTATCTCACTGAGTGTGAACAAATAGGAATACAGTCGCATGAAGAACCTTTCATTCTTAGGCATTTGATAATATCAATTTCTTTTTTAATTTTTATTTATTTTAAAGATGTGGGGTACAATTCAGCATTAGGTATACAGTGGTCATCCTACAGGTAAAATATTAATTTCTCAAAAGTACACAACTTTACAATTAACAAAATACTTTCATGTTTATTTTATTCACATGATAGCCATGTGAGGTAAGTAAGGTAGGGAGTATTATTCCTCCTTTATTTAATACCATGTAGCTGATCTCTGCCTATTTGTATCCTAAATTTCTTCTGGCTCTGCCATCCTCTCTCCATACCTCCTGACAGTTGCCACCTTAGCTAGATCTCTGTATTTCACTATGCATGCATTTATAGCTTTCTCACTTACCTGCAGTCTTTCTTCTCTCCAGTTTACCCTTCATAGGACTACTGGGCTAATCTCTCTCAAATTCACATATTACTCCCCTGCTTTTAATCCACAGGTGGCTCCCCCTTGTTTACATATTATAATTCAAATGACTTCCTATGGAATTAAAAGTACTTTACAACATCTTCTCCATCTTGTACTCAGGTCTAGTCTTTCATCCACCATGTGCATGCCTCATCTTAGCCATATGAATGTAACACACTGCCCCATCATGTGCCATGGGAAATGGTGACTTCCCCCTACACTCATGAACAATTCTTACTCTCAAATAGTCACTTGCTACATGCCTGATAATCCTCCAAACTAGTGTAGCTAGCGTCTCTTCTTCACCTTCGACTGAATTTGGTACCCTGTTTATACTCCCATAGTAGTATCCTCATACTTATTTTACTGTGCTATATACGTTTTAAGTTATTTATGTATTTATAGATTATGAGTGCCTGAGGAATATAAATTATCCATTTATTCTTTATCCCTTGCACAGTATTTTGGGAAGGAATTACTTACAATTTACTTAAAGTTACAATACAATGCAATTATTTAAAATCGCACAGTCGGAGGCAGTAAGACATTTTTTTGAGTTATGTGGTAGTATCATTTCCATTTCTTCCTTCTTTCCTCAAATATAACTTACGATAGTACATGAACAGCACTATTTTCAAGATTTTCAAGATTCTTCCTTATTCCATCTATGGAAATGAATTGATCCAAATTATCATTTTGATCTATTTCATGGTGTTAGAAGTTGTAATATTTAGTTGGGATAGTATGATAATTACCTACATAGTACTTTGAAGCATTATTTTCTTTGTAATTTACACTGTGACTTCCCCAGAGATCTTAATGCATTCAAATTATTCACTGATAAACCAACACAAATAATTTAATGGAATGATCAAGTAAAATCATAGAAGAGTGAAATGACAGTAAAATTTATGAGATACAAAAATTTGAGCCTATTTGTAAAGTAACACTAAGCAAAAAATGTGGCTCATTTTTTTTCTGTTTTCATTACTAATAGAAAATGATGTAGTTCACCAGTCACCCAGTTGTATTGCACTGTGCAGCATGGTTATTGTAAAATATACCTAAAACCAAAAGGAAATATGTACTTCCAGTTATCAACTGAATTTTCGTCAGAGAATGAGGACTGCATAGTGAAGGATTTAGAACTGGTGAGTAGGGGATATATAATGCCAGCAGCAAGAAAGCAAAGCAAATGTGTGATTGGTTTACAGCCTCAACTTCAGGTCCACTTTGGAAAGTCTGCCAGCACACAGCTGCCCTGAGGCTGCAAAGAGCCTAAGAATTCACTGGATGTACCAAATGGCGTGCGATGTTATCACTCATTTCCTCTAATGCACAGTTTTGTGATATTAGGAAATTAATAAAGAAGTGAACAAATTAGTTATTTTATAATCTCCCAAATCTTCTCTGTAGAGGGAAAAGTCTCAAAGATACTTTAAGTATATAACAAATTGGTTTTGAAATGTATTAATTCTTTAAAATCACAATCCTTTGTGGCTGAAAGGCATATGCCAAGAGCTATATATATATATATTTAATTTTTGATGCCTATTTTCAGCAGTTCTAGTCATTCTTTATTGACATTATATATGGTCCTTTTCATACATAATGGAATTCAATGCACTGTGTTTTAAGACTGATAGAATTCAATTGTGCACATTATAGTATTAATTTATTAAGGAATAATCTCACATTTGTGAGATTATATTAACCAAAGCAAAGAATACATTGCATTATATTACTTAAGAAAATAAATATTGTGACTACATTTACAAACATTGTAAACATGAAGACATTTGTCACATAGTTTATAAGTCAACATACTGACCTTGGGTATAATAAGGCACTGAGTGAAAGGAAAGGAAGGTGAAAGATGTAACCATAATCCATAGTGGGGATGAACTCAAAATATGTAATAAAATATTAAAGAAATATGTGATTGATGATTGTTTATTTTCCTTTTCATTTTGTCAGACAATAATGCCATTTGATATTCATTTGTGATTTCAAATGGAGAAAAATATTTATAATATTTAATGTAGCAAAGATGAAAAATAAACGCTGGTCTAAAATATGGTGAAAAAGTGAGACATTTGGTCACATTATAGGAACAATTACCTCCATAACTGTTTCAGTCCAGATGATGGTGTCAACCAATATGGGGCACATTAGTAGTGAACCCAGATAGAAATATTTTCCAAGAAGATGGATCTGCTGATCTTTTTAACTGATTGCAGTAGGATCCATTTTTCCAAAATCAGAAACTTATTTCAAAAATAAATTGGAACCTGCTCTGAAATTTGTGAAAATTTGTATGCATTGAGCTAATTCTAATATAACTATAATATTGTGATAGTTAATCACTTAATTATAGTGAAAATTGCTCTTAATATATTACAGGTGAAAAGTGATGGAAACGCCCATTTTTCTTGCCTCTCAGATGAAACTTATCAACTTCTTAGTGAGCTCATGTGATATTGAGCCACCGTTGATCCCAGTGACAAAATGCACATCAAATTCACATGGTACTAGTTATGCTCTTTTCTCTGTCTCACCCACTTCTTTCCTATGCTTCCTCAAATCACTTCTGAAATAGTTTCTTGTACTCAAATACTTTTATCAGGGTCTGCTTCTGGAGAAAACCAATGCACGACAATATTATATATTTAATTAATTTATTTTTAAATAATGTATTTACTTATTTAAGAGACAAGATCTCACTATGTCACCCAGGCAGAAGTGGCATGATTATAGCTAACTGCAGTCGCCAATTGCTGGTCTCACGTGATCCTTCCTGCCTCAGCCTCCCAAATAGCTAGTATTACAAGTACACGCCACCACACCCAGCTATTTTTTAATTTTGTGGAAATAGAGTCCTGCTATTTTGACCTGACTGGTCTCGAATTCCTGGCCTCAAGCGATCCTTCCACTTCAGTCTCCCAATGTGCTGGAATTACAGGCATGAGTCACTGTACCCAGCCTAATTTATTATCAATAAATTCACCTCATTTAATTTTATAATCTTTTTTGACAAGAAAGTATATTTGAAGAAATAATGAGGGCAATTACCAAAGTATGTATTGGTTGGGGAGTTAGAGAACTTGTCAAAAGTAACACACCAGTTTTGCTACATTGTGATTTGGTAGCAGTCATTACCATACTGAGGGTTGTATTCTCTCCTGACAAATGGAAGTATTAGACCACAAATCATGAAATAAAAGACAGAAAGTGATGGAAAGGATTTTTAAAAAATGTTTATCACACCATGGAGAATTGTTTGATAGTTGTCAGGAGTACTATGACAGACTGTGAGACTTTGTCTGCCTAGAACTAGGAGGAAAGCATGCCATTATTTAATGTCATATGAGTTTAGTGTATATGCAGTGAGAATGGTTACAGACATACTTTGTATTTGTCAAAAATACAATCAACTATAATAGGTCAGGTTTCATTTTTTAAAAATACACAGAAGACGTTTTTTAAACATCTCATGTAAAAGCTCCCCACCTATCCCCCAAAAGGACGAATTGAAAGTCTAGACATTCTGTATGAAAAATGGCAGGTGAATTTGACTTAATCTTTACCTATTCCGACTTTCACACTATAACTCAGTAGGCATAGCTGTAGTACCCTTAGAAGGAAGCCACTGGATTCGATAATGACTGTTTCCATCTCTATCAATGTAGAAATGAATTTCTTTACCTACTTAATCTCAGCCAGGGAACAGCTAATGGGTAACTTTAAATGTGTAATGCTTGTATATGCTAAGCAAGACTGAGTACAACAAGCACAATAAATCCAACAGCACAAAGTTTCATAACAAATATTGAATATAACCCAATCAATTAATTAGGACATTTTATTTATTTCCTAACCTGTTGCGTGCCAGTTATCATGGGCTTAAGATAGAAATTAGCATCGATATGTAATTAGCATTTTAGTTTTTTACAAAAGAAGTCTAATTCTCAAACACACCCTTTGGCTAAGTGGTTTTGTGCTGTACTTAGCATAATAGTAATACATTGAAAAATGTTTAAGTAGCACTGTGATAAGGATTATGTTGCTGAAGATAGAATGTCTGAGACCACTATTAAGGACAATACTAAAAACTTAATTTTCTTAGAGATGATAGTATAGCCACCAAGCCTCATTCTGCCTTTGAAAAATATGTTAGGAATTCAACTATCACAATTCTATAGCAATAGACATAACTCTTTGTAGCACAGAGGTATTGATTGAATCTACTTTAGAACAATTTATACATTAAAACACTTATATCGCCAATATCTCTTGCATAAAGCCCAGAGTATCTTCTTTGTTGACTTAGTTTTCATTCTTCAAATTTTGTTACATTTTTTCCAATTCAGGTATCATTAATTTAATGCATTTTTATTGTGCCCATACAATGTGGATGATATTGTGCTGAGCACTGGGGGCATAGAAAGATTAATCATAAATGAGTTGTGCCCTCAAAAAGCTGATAGTGCTTAGGGGACAAAAGTCCTGCTTAAAGAATATATGGTTATCTATGATCAGTAATATTTTGATGTTACTATTTTAACTGTTTGTAACTTATATAACTGTAACCTATGTAAGACAATGAACTTAATCAATGTTGTATGTGTTCTGACTTTTTCATAGACAATTACCCCACTTCTCTTATTCTCTGTGAACCTTTCTATTCCCAGAGACACAACAGTATTGAAATTAAGTTGATTAATAACCTTATGATGGCCTTTAAGTGTTTAAGTGAAATGAAGAGTTGCATATCCTTCACTTTTAATAAAAAGCTTCAAATGACTAAATTTAGTGAGGAAGGCATATCGAATGCCAAGATAGGCTGAAAGCTAGGCCTCTTGCACCAAACAGCCAAGTTGTGAATGCAAAGGAAAAGTTCTTGAAGGGAATTAAATGTTCTACTCCAGTGAAGACACAAATGATAAGAAAGTGAAACAGCCTTATTGCTGAAGTGTATGAGTATTTATTGGTCTGGATAGAAGATCAAATTAGTCACTACATTGTTTAAGCCAAGGGCTAATCTAGTGCAAGACCCTAACTCTCAAAACCCTTTCTGAGAGAGGTGAAGCGGCAGAAAAGAATTTGGAAGCTAGAAAAGATTGGTTCATGAGATTTAAGGAAAGACGCTATCTCCATAACATGAAAGTACAAGGTGAAGCAGACAATACTGATGGAGAAGCTGTAGCAAGTTATCCAGAAGATCTTGCTAAGATCACTGATGAAGGTAGCTATCCTCAAAAACAGACTCCCAATGTAGATGAAACAGCCTTCTATTGGAAAAAGATGCCATCTAGAAATTTCATTGCTAGAGCGAAGGCATTACGTGGCTTCAAAGGACAGGCTGGCTCCTTTATTAGAGGCTAATGCAGCTTGTGACTAAGTTTAAACCAGTGCTCATTTACCATTCTAAAGATTCTAGGGCACTTAAGAATTATTCTAAATATACTCTGCCTGTGCTCTATAAATGGAACAATAAAGCCTGATGACAGCACATCTGTTTACAATATGGTTTGATGAATATGTTAGCCCACTGTTGAGATCTACTGCTCAGAACAAAAAAAGATTCCTTAAAAAATATTACTGCTAATTGACAATGCACCTAGTCACCCAAGAACTCTGATGGATATTGTTCAAGGAGATGAGGTTTTTTCATGCCTGCTAACACAACATCCATTCTTCAGCCCATAGATCACGAAGTAATTTCAACTCTGAAGTATTATTATTTAAGAAATTAATTTTATAAGGCTATAGCTACTGTAGATATTGACATCTCTGATGGATCAGGTAAATAGATAACCTGGGAAGGAGTCACCATTCTAGATGCCACTAAAAACATTCATAATACATGAGATGTCAAAACGGTATCATTACCAAGAGTTAGAAGAAGCTAATTCCAATCCTCATGGATGACTTTGAGGGATTCAAGACTTTGGTGGTAGAAATAGCAAGAGAACTAGAATTAGAAGTGGATCCTGAAATGTGATTGTATAGCTGCAATTTTATGATAAAACATTAATGGATGAACAGTTGCTACTTTTGGATGAGCAGAGAAGGTGTTTCTTGAGATGGAATCTATTCCTGCTGAAGATCCTGTGAACATTGTTGAAATGGCAGTCAAAGATTTTGAATATTTCATAAACTTACTTTATAATCAGTAGAATTTGAAAAGAATTACTTCAATTTTGAAAGAAACTACTGTAGGTAAAATGCTATCAAACAGCATCACATGCTACTGAGAAATGTTTAAATGAAGGAAGTGTCCAACAACGTGACAAACTTCATTGTTGCCTTATTTTTAAAAATTGCCACAAGCTTCACTTCCCACGATCCTGATCAGTCAGAAACTATCAACATCAAAGCAAGACCTCCCATCAGGAAAAAGATGACAACACACCAAATACTTAGATGATAATTAATATTTTTAGCAATAATGTATTTTAAAATTAACATATGTATTTTTTAGATAAGATACTACTGTATACTTAGTAGACTACAGTATAGTGTAAGCATAACTTTTATTTACATTGGGAAACTTACTTTGTTGTGATAGTCTGGCACCATGTCTGTAATATCGCCAAAGTATGCTTGTATACCTCCACTCAATTCTTCACCCTCGAACCCCTGTTTCTCCTAGCCTGTGGTCAATGGCCCTGACATCACAGTAAAAGAAAACAAAACACCACACAGAACTATAGGAATAATACAAAATTTACTGTATTATTGGCATCTGGTGTGTGTTATGTTATCACAACTGTGTCTCATCCTTCTGTGTTAAATACTAACTCAGAGACAAGCTCTCATTGATATTTTATAAACAACAAGTAATATGGCTCCTATTATTTTCCTGCCTGACTGCTTCCATCTCTATACAATATTATGAGGGTTACTGCAGAGGCTCCTGATGCTGCTATTTACATGATTGGATGTTTCTATACAATCATTGAACTGACCTCTCACACATTCACCAAAAATTGTAACTCTTCATGTTTGCATATGGTAAACTATGCATATGGTAAAATATAAAAGGTATATTATACCCTTTTCAAACTAAATTATTGTCCATGGAGGACCTATATATTACCACAAGCAATGCAATATCCTCACTTTCATGGAGGTATTACAATGTAATTAGCTGTGGAAATTAAAGGATAAAATAAGCCATTAGGAATATACCTATCCATTTAAGTCAACTTGACAGATTTTGATAGAGGGAAAACTTTTACTGTTTAAGTTCTGAGTTCTGGCACCATTTTCTTATCATGTTTGAATTCTGCAGGATTTACATCTATGTATGACTGGTACTAAAAGTGATAATAAGGATGATGATCATACTGATGACAATGATTTTTCATAATGGGTAACTATAATATTAGAATAAGCATGACAAGTTCCAAAAAACCTGATGACAGAGAATTTCATAGTTTAAAGCAGAGTGAGAATGATCTTGATTTTTTTTCTTATGTATAGTGCATTATCATACACATTCATTTTAAAGGAAATAGGGGCTTAATTTATGGGACTTTATCCCAAATTCTTGAGTACATGTTTATAACTCCTTCTTCATTATCACCCTCCTTTTCTCTATTAATGCACTGGCAATTATTTTTTTTTATATTCTTCACTGTGAAACAGCTATCATTGAATAACATATCTATCTTCCTCCATTAAAACAGCTATAACCAAACACCACAACCTGGGTGGTTTATAAATAACAGAAATTTATTGTTCACAGTTACAGAGGCAGGATGGGGGCAGATTCAGTGTCTGATGAGGGACCATTTCCTGGTACATAGATGGCCCCTTTTCCTTCTGTATTCACATGGTAAAAGAAATGAGTTAACCAGGTTCCGTGGCTCAGTCGGTAATCCCAGCATTTTGGGAGACCGAGGCGGGTGGATTGCCTGAGCCTGAGGGTTCGAGACCAGCTTGGGTGGCCGTGAGCAAGCGTGCTACTGCACTTCAGCCTGGGCGATGGAGTAAGACTCCAACTCAAAAGAGAGAGAGAGAGAGAGAATACTTAAGAAATGAATTAGCTTTCTGGGGCCTCTGTTATAAGGGAACTAATCCCAATCATGAGGGCTCTGCCTTAATAACCTAGTCACCTCCGAAAGGCTCCACCTCCTAATACCATCACCTTGGGGTTTGGATTTCAACATATGAATCTCACAAACATTCAGTTTATAGAAACATTTCAGGCAAAACCAGGATAATAACTGTTGTGTGGATAAGATGAGTGTGTGTGAAGAAGATAATTACTGGATTGGTGATGTAGTAAGGCCATGTCTCTAATTTTAAGAAGAAAACCATAAAACTGGGGAAGTGATTATGTAAATATCTATTTAACATTTTTTCAAACTATTTTAAAAACTTTTAATACTTTTAAGACATCAAATCAAGCATATTTATAGGGACTACAATAAATTAACTTTTAGTGTGGTGATTTCTGAAAAACTAGAAATTGACCTTCCATATGATCCAGCAATTCCCCTGTTGGTAATATACCTGGGGGAACTCAAATCACTCTACAAAAAAGATACCTGCACATGTATGTTTGTTGCAGCTCTATTCACAATAGC
>NW_007257511.1:66567-70738 GCF_000164805.1 Carlito syrichta | reverse complement strand
AGGCCCAAATCAGGAGTCAGCTATTTCTCCGTAAAGCCTTAGTTTTCTTTAATGGAAAATATTACCCTTGTGGGGCTGGTACCCGCAAATAGCAAAAGCACTGAACCAACCATGCTGCTCATTGAAACTGGACTGGATTAAAAAAATGTGGTACATATACACAATGGAATATTATGCAGCCATAAAGAAGGACAAAGATCACCTGAGCCCAGCAGTTTGAGGCTGCAGTGGCCGTGAGTGTACCACTGCACTCCACCCTGGGTGACAGAGTAAGACTCTGACTCAAATATATATATATATATGCTTCTCTACTGAAATCAGATAAAGGGAAAAGTTTCCTTTTGTAGCAACCTTAGTAATCTCCTATGATCTTTATACAGTTAGTAATAAACTGAACTGTGAAGAAATAGACAACTGGGAAATTAAATATTGATATATAAATGTTTCTATACTTAATCAAATTTACATATACTCTAAATCAAATAAACTTAGCTGAAATTAGACAGACTTTTTCCACCAAGACAGTGGGCCCCATTAAGTGCTATCTTTGCATAGATAGCATTATGACTAATTTTGGCAATACCAGTTTTTATGCTTTTTAACTAATAGACTGATGTAAGAGGAATTGATATAAAGTAAAATTTTCAAACTGAGAAATAAAACCTCAATTTCTATTACAATTATCCATTTTTAATACAGTTAACACATTTTAATTATTTGTAGATACACTGTAAGTTTTAATATATGGGCATCTAAATAAAGAGATTTGTTAGGTTACTATGCCATATTTGGTGGAAATATTACCAACTCTGTTATTTTCTAAACTCTAAGAATAGAAAACAGATAAAATTCTTACTTGATATCATAAAAAATTATTACAGTATTTACAGCATGAAAGAGTTTTACTCTATATATGATAATATACACTTAATGATTAAAATTCAAACACGGTATGTGGCCAGACTTCTTTGAGGGCATGGATTCTGGCAAATGAGAAATATAATCAATTAAAGAGCATGTACAGCTCTTAATCTCTCCGAACCAAGATCAAGGTTTGTTCATTTTGTTGTTGTTATGTGTTTTTTGTTTTCAGTTGTGGTAAGATTCAGCATTTCTTTTAGAAAATGAAGAAAAAATTCAAAATGAATGTTTTAGTTATTTTTTCCATTATTGCTAAAAGGAGCTTGATATTTGAAATTTTACATAATTTCAAAATCTCTTTACAAGTACTTAGAATTAAAAATGCAATAGTATTTACAATTTTTCCCAAAGCTGAAATACTAAGATATAAATATAACAAAATATGTGTAGGATATGTATCCTGAAAATTATAAAATGCTGATAAATGAAATCAAAATCTATATCATTCCAGAGACATATTATATTAGAAGATTAAAAGACTCAGAATAGTAAAGATGTCAGTTCTTCCCAAATTAATCCATATATTTGATGTTTGAGAAAAAATAAAGTGAGTGGGAGAATTCACTCTACTATAGGAAGACCTACTATATAACTACAGTAGTCAAGAAAATGCGATATTGGTGGTAGGACAGTCACACTGAGCAATGGAAAAAAATAAAAAGCCCAGATAAAAATCTAAACATCCCAGGCTAATTTTTTTTGCAGAGGTGTAAAAGCAATTAAGTGGAGAAAACATCATTTTCAACAAATGGTAGTAGAGAAAGTGGATACATATATAGGCAAAAAAAGAACCTCAATACTTATGCAAACATGAACACAACAAGATCAAGGACATTAATATCAAACATAAAAATATAAAACTTATAGATTTCATAGATAGATAGATAGATAGATAGATAGATAGATAGATAGATAGATCTTTATTTGTCCATGTGTGGGTACATATGCATACCTGGACAATTTCTTTTATATGAGTATGTATAATTTATTCTTGCATTTCACTTAGATAAAATGTAATTGAGAATTGGCACAGAGGTCTTTCATCTTTCTTAGTTACATTTTACATTAATAGTTTTTATCCCTTTAAAGATATTGATAGTGGGTAAGGGAAGTTTTCTTTTCACAACAGATGTTTTTCAGTCTCTGGCAGCTAATTGAACTTTCCCATTTCCTTCATTACCTCTTTCCTTATCGGTGAAAGCTGGGTATGTTTTGTGTTCTTCTTCATGAGGCAACAGTTTATTACATAGTCATTTACTAAATAATCAACATGAAAAATAATATGACCTTTTTTGTGTTTAATTTTCATTGTCTATACAGGAAAGTATAGCTTGAAAAAGGCAGCACATTACAAAACACTTGGTAAAATCTCTTGGGAAAACCCAATTTTGACCTAACAAAGTGATATACTTTTCCAGACTCGTTTGATATTATGTTTTTAAAACTAAACTGGGCTTCTCGTCAAAGAAATTGAAGTTTATATAGAATACTCACGTTTTATGTATTGTTTTGGAAACAGTAATATTCCCCAACGACATATATGTCGGAATCCTAGGAACCAATAAATATGTCGCCTTACATGGTTATAGTTAGAAGTCCTCAAGACCACTCTTGGATTCAGTGATTCACTATGAAGATTCACAGAATTTATAAAAGCTGTTACACTTGTGATTACAGTTTATTACAACAAAAGGATTCAGATTAAAGTCAATAAAGGAAAAAGTTGCATGCAACAGAGTCCAAGAAAGACCAGGTGTCTGCTTCCAGCTGTGTTCTCCTTATAAAGTCATATGGACAGCACTCAATTATCATAACAATGATGTGTAACAACAGATACAAATGAGGTGTAACAACAGATACTTTTATTGCCAGCAAGAGTTTACTTGAGTCTTGGTGTTTAGAGTTTCATTAGGGTTTGAAGTATTCACCTGACTGACTTTAGTTACAACATGCCCTGCCACTCTATAGTTCAAACTGATGTAGTATGACCCAAGATCTGCACCATAAATTACTTTATTAAGTATAAAGTATCTGCCATTGCCAAAGGCTTGATGTAAACAAAGACACGTTTATCAGTCAGGATATTCCAGAGACTTAGAAGTTATCTTTCACAAGTCAGTCAAAAGTCAGAACTTTTTCTGGAATGTACAGAGCCTGTTAAATTGACATTTTACTGTACAGTGGAAAAGAGTTCTTTGCAGATGTGAATAAATCACGGATCTCGAAATGGTGAGATTATCCTGAATTATCTGGATGGGCCCAATAAAATCACAAAGATCCTTCAAAGAGTCAAAGAAGGAGATGTGAGAATGAAAAACAGCACGTCAGAGTCATGTGATGTAGCTTGAAAGATGCTATGCTTTTGGTTCTGAGGATAGAGGAAAAGGACCTTGAGTCAAGGAATGCAGGCAATCTCTAGAAGTTGGAAAAAGCAAGGAACTGGGATTCTCCCCTAGAGTCTCCAGAATGAACAAAGCCCCAGTGACACCTTGCTTTTAGTCCAGAACTGTAAGAAATATAAGTATGTGTCTGTTCAAGTTACTAAGTTCATTGTGATTTGTTATATGAGCAATAATGAACTAATACATTAGAATATTTGGATAATCTAAAAGCAAACTTTTAAAATGTGCATCTTACTACCTGCACATATTAACGTTAAGGCACACAACACACACAAAGATGCCTATACTCACATACACACATATATCTATATCTATCTGTGTATCTTATCTATCTATCTATCTATCTATCTATCTATCTATCTATCTATCTATAACATTTCATTCAATTTTGTCTTCCTTTAATAGCAACTCACAAATTTGTAAATAGAATACATTAGATTTGACTTGGGATTATAAAATTCATGGTAAACATCATCTAGGCAGATGAATATCTAGGTGTTTCATTTCATCTATGAACAAGTTTTGGTATACAAAGTGACAGTTGTTATTAAAATTTGGATTTCATACCTATTTCAAAGTAAATTTCACATTCAGTACCCTTGCAAGCTCTACTTTTTAGAAATCCAGCTTTGTATTCACCACATTTATTACATTCCTTAGCGTTTTTCTTATATCCACTTTGCTTAACAAGAAACACTGAAGCTTTAAGTAGTACTATATGGGACTGACTTTTTTTTGAGTTGGAATCTCACTCTGTCGCCTAGACTGGAGTGCGGTGGCCGACTCCGGCATTGTTATTGCCATTCCCTGAAAAATAAAACATTTTGTATATTCATTAAATTGTCCGA
>NW_007257511.1:6946-66547 GCF_000164805.1 Carlito syrichta | reverse complement strand
TCCACTCACCTCAGCCTCCCAAAGGCGCGGGATTACAGGCTGAGGCACCGAGCCTGGCTGGGACTGCCTTAATAATATAGTTCTTCAGTTGGTAACAAGAATGTTCTTGGAAATATCTTGCTCTTATTTCTTCTCCTCCTAATTACTTGGTAGATAGAACATTTTAAAAATCTTTTGCTTAAAATTGCAGTACACCTTAACAAACAATATTTCTTAACCATAGTGCCTGACAAAACCCGGATATCACAATCTCGGGATATAATTTGGACCAGCAGTTGGTCTTTGCTCAGATCATTCGAAAGGATAATTAGAGAAAGTTAACAATATGCATAAGACCATAATTTAGTTTTCTGTACAAATACCATAACCAAAAGGGATGAAAGGAGTTAACTATTTGCAACTAAAAACAATATTGTATTTTGTAAAAAGGGCCCAAACAGCATACTGATAGAAACTCTGTACAGATGGTTCTCAAGTCACAAATTCTATGTTTATGAATTCTCAATTTTGCTAAAACCTATTTGTAGCCCCTAAATCAATGCTCAAGGCACTTTCACAGCCATTCGTGGATAGGCACAGAGTGATAAAAAATCTGAGTCACCCAGCACACTCTACCAGCTGAGGTCAGACAAAGCAACACTCTCATTCTTGCTTCAGGTCTCATACTGTAAACAGGTGTCCTTTTTGCAGTCAATTTAATGTACGTTTTCCACATTTTTGTGCTTTTTTTCTTGATGATTTTGCTGTTTTAAATGGCCCCGAGCATGTTTGTGAACTGCTGTCTAGTCTTCCTAAACTAAAAAAGCTGTCATGTATCTTAGAGAGAAAATAGGTGTGTTAGATAAGCTTCCGTTAGTTTCACTTACAGAGCTGTTGGCTATGAGTTCAATGTTAACTGATCAACAATATATATATACTAAATAAGATGTTTTTAAACAGAAACACACATAAAACAAGATTATGTATTGATTGGTTTACAAAAATGTCACCAGAGTCTTCCAGGAACTTAACGCTGTATTTCCTGTGGGAGGAATACGTCACTATTTGTGAATTCAACATTCATAGTGACTTTGTAGAACAGAATTACAGCAAATAACAAGAATTGACTGTATATTGTTGTCATCCTTTCTCCCAAGCCACATGTACACTGTAGGGTCCATAGTCACCAACATTATTAAAAACCCGTAGTGACACTCAAATTCCACAGGCCATTATTTAGCTATGTTTGAGTTTATAAGAAGTGAGTGAAAATATTCATTAGTAGAGGTATCAACTAAATACGATCGTCCCTTGGTATACATCGGGTATTGGTTTCAGTATCCCCTCATATACCAAAGTCCATGCATCTTCTACAGTGGGCCCTGCAGAACCTATATATAGGAAAAATCAGCCCTGTCTATAGGCAGGTTTTGCAATCCATGAATACTGCATTTTTTATCTCTGTTTGGTTGAAAAAACTCGGCATATAAATGAACTTGCACAATTCAAACCGATGTTTTTTAAGGGTCAACTGTATTATTTATTTTGTATTCCAGTATATAAAAATTGTACCATCAGTACAAGGAGTGTCATAAATTTGAAATGACACAATTTTGTGTGTCTTAAATAAATGTCATATAAATTTATGATGAATAAATTGTTTTTGCTGGAAAAATTGTTCTTTTTATCTCACGTTCTCATTTTATTATTTCTCATCCTAAGTGGTGTTCCTCTTTACTGTTTTTCTTCACATTTTCTGTTAATTCTTTTTATTGGCCATTTATTTTGTGTCTCATTCTTATTATCTTCTTTCTGTTTTATTATGCCAGTCACGACTGTCTGTTTTTATTATGCCAGTCACGATAATATCCCTAACCTCTAACTCCCTGCTCCACTTGGCACTTTGCAAATGGATTTTTTTCTGTATTTATCTGTTTATAATGTTGGCATACATCTATATCTTAAACAGAGTCCTATGCATAAGAGTGGGTGGCCACTAACTAATGGCATTGATAAATTGCAGAGCCTTCTACCTCTCCTCAAAATATGATTTCACTAAACTTCCTGTGCCATTCAGTCCATAGTGTATTACAACGTCGTGAACACAGCAAGAAAAGATTTAAAAGTCTGACTAATTTCATAGGTCATTTCAATACAATATTTGGTTTAACAGTGAGACATATGATCATTTTGTTTGCAATTTCACTATGATAATTTTTAATAAGTACAATATATTATTTCCAAAGCCTTTTTAAATTTACTAAACTCATTTTACATGGACCTATTTTATTACTTTGACTACAATTCTCCTAGGAATGTCTGTGCTAGAAACAAAGACGTATATATGTGTGTGTGTGTGTGTGTGTGTGTGTGTGTGTGTGTGTGTGTTAAATTTAATATGAAGGTATGTGTGTATATATGCATAAATATGTACAAATAATATTAAGGGTATTTATGTATATGAATTAGATATATGTGCATATATAAATTTAAGTATATCATACATGTATATTTATAAAATTATAAAGCTTTATATTGACCTGGGATACAAAGTCCATGAGACTGTTGCATAACTTAGAACAGTGAAACTCTTTTAATTTATTTGTTTGCCACTTTTCTAAATTCTTGTGACTTTATTTTCTCCAGTGCATGAAACAACATAGAAGTCCCTCTTCTTACCAGTAATTTCTCCAAACCTTATGCCAGATAATGTCAATATAAAAAGTTACAAATAATTCAGAATGTTTTTAGAACATATTGAGATCTTTAAATTAAAATAACTAACTGAGCATGATGTCTCATGCCTATAATCGCAGCACTTTGGTAGATGGAGGCGGGAGAATTGCCTGAGCCCACGAGTTCGAGACCAGCCTGGGCAACATGGTGAGACTTCGTCTCTACAATAAATAAAAAAAAATTAGCTGGGCATGGCACACGCCTGTAATTTTAGATACTTGAAATGATTGCCTGAGCCCAGCAGGTTGAAACTGTGGTGGCCATGAGCAGGGTGCCACTCCAGCCTGGGCAACAAAGTGAGACTCCGACTCAAAAAAAAAAAAAAAAATCAACTAGATTTAAAAAAAATAAACCTTGAGTTGTAATCTTTATTTTAGATTTGACTTTCTATGGCTTGCAAATTTGGAGGCAGGAAATTAAGGAATACTCAGTTTTCACAGAATTAGAACATACTTAGGATGCGTGGCTAATATGGATAATTTCTTAATTCACTGTCTCTGCTAAGACAAAATCAGGAAATGACCTAATTAACATGAATAATTTAAGTGTTATTCTCTGTATTATAATCCAAGTTTTAAAGAAGTGAAGTTCTCTTGGAAGAAGAAAGTATATATTTAATCATTGGTTTGTTGTTATTATAAACCTTATGTGTTTTTTTAGAACATAATAATGGTTGTTAAATTTCTAGGCAGAATCTCTTGATAAGAGTGTGAAATTGACTCAGATTATCTACAATTGTGGTAATGGCAGGTTACATTTTTTCAATTTAATTCATTTATATAAAATATTTAGTCTTTTATAATAAGCAATTAAGAATTGGTATTTATAAAGTCACTTCAACAAAAGTATTATAAAACCATTAGACAGCTACAATAGGTTCTATGAATTTTTAAGTACAGCTTATACAGACCAAATTATTTTTTATTGAATTTATCTTCTTAATAATATTGATGTTTTAAGAAAACATCCAAGCTATATAAGTTATTTGAATGGAGGCTGAATAATGTAGAAGCTTTTTGTTGTTACTATTTTAACTCACACAAATTTTTAGTAGAAAAATATGCTTTGGTTTTGGCTTTGTTTCCTCACTAGCACACATATTAATTTTCATTACATTCTCCTCCAAAGTACATTTTGCTTTTGAATTCCAGTCATGGATAAGAACATTATAGCAAATTAATAAATGAAATAAAACATTCCTCTAAATACTTCCATACTTCATTGTGAGGGATAAAAGTTGAAGGCTTCCTATATACTGTAATTCTATATTACTTGGATTTTTATCATAATAACGTAGCCACATCATACATTTGTAGTAAAAATATAACATTCCTTTGAACAAATTGGTCATGTCCTGCAGTAATGTGCCTTTGCACAAAAGGCCAGTGAGTGACTCATGTACTGGTAGATTTTATACAAATTCTTACACCTTGTATATTCTTATAATTAAAAATGTGTGTGTGTGTTGTTTCCAACCTGTCATGTGTTCTGAAATAAAAAAGTTCACCTTTTCAATAAAATAAATATCTATATATTTATATCTACATATAAAGATATATAGAGATGCAATTATTTATTTAGATGTATGTTTGAATACAAATGGAGTTCCAGATTTTAAAATGTGTTTATTCCTCTCATTGACTATTATGGGATTTAAAACTTATACTCAATTTATCAGAATTGACTGGACCATATAAAGAAAGGGTTAGATATGTAATGTGTGCTGCTAGTCTTAACTAGAATCATTGTTTTGAAGTACAGATCTTAGTTCAATAACATAGCACATTACAGCAGACCAACGTTATTAACTTCAATTGATAAAGAATTATGAATATAATTATAAACCTGTTAATTATTTAAAGCCATGAATTATGCAAATGCAGCAGGTATTATTAATCATCTGCAGGAACCAGAACAATTTCCCTAAAAGAACATATAAATATTAAAAAGTCTGACTTGGCTTTATTATGTACTGTTAGAATTTTAGTGTTCCCTTATGAACAATGTTTGGATTCAATTCTCTTTTAGAAAATGAAAAATGTCCCAATTGCATCTTCTCCAAGGGCCAAATGAATGTCATTAGATTTCTCTTTTTGAATATGGTCCCACATGTTTGTTTATATCAAAGATATCTTTCTTTTAGGTTAATATTGGTCTGTGGTGGCTGACATCCTACTCGCTAACAGCACACTTTATGGACATCCCTGCCGTGAGACTAAGCTACACGTAATAGTCTTGTAGCATCTAATGAAATATTCAGATTTCCCAAAATCAACATATCATGAAACATCCCCCAGTACTAAGGAACAATAGAGCATTTAATGCAGTAGTTTTAACTAGTTTCTATAAGTATACTCACCATTTATAGAAAGGACATAATGAAAAAATGTAAAAGGAAAAGGAATTCCAAATTTGAGCTTTAGAAGATGCACAATTGGTAAGAAACTTGAAGATCTAGTTCAGTTAATAGATTTTTATAAATTTCCCTGGAAGAAATACTTGTGTCTTACTTTGAAGAGCAACTTGTGGAAATCTTTAAAAATGATTTTCAAAATAAGGACACTGTTTGCCTCAGTATATTAGAATTTAATTCAGAAAAATTATCTATTTCAAACAGAAGAATTATTTATTTTAAAATCTCAAATATTTTCAAATATCAATGTGATTCTTACAATGTGATTTTTCTTGGGGAAATGCCAAGATTGGGCAAAGACTAGGATTGGAGTTAGAGTATTAATCGAGGGACATGTAGAAAGACTGGGTAGGAAACCACCGAGTCTTTGAGCCTTTTAATGTCTAAGCCAATGTTCTCATACAATGTTCTCATAAAGGGACTTCCAAAAGTAATGGTTCACTTGAATGTCTAAGTAGCTTGCAGTTTATGGCACATTCACAATAAATGACAGTATTTATCAACTGTGGACTGGAAGATTTATCAGAGACATGACTGTTTAAACATTAACTTTACTTATTTTATTGTTTATTTTATTTTTAAAATGTGGGGTACAATTCAGTATAGGAACAAAGTGTTCTACATACAGGTGAAGTTTGGGCCTCCCATTCGACCTCACTTCACTTTAACCATGCATTTTTTGGTAAGATTATAGCTGAACATTATGCAGACCTGAAATAAATTTGGACATATGTTTAGTTTGCACTCACATTTTAGCAGTTATATTTTACAAGTTGGTATCTATACAGAATATTACAGAGTTTAAAAGGTATGTTGGAGCAAAAAATGTTAAATGAGATAATTTTTTACTCTGAATGATTTTTGTTCTGATCTTTGTTGAATTTCTGTCTGTTACTCCACTTTCTACTCTGACACTAGAGTCTCTGCTACTGAAACCATTTAGTATTTTCAAGGGCCATTTTTAATCTTCTTGTCTTTCTGAAGACAACCCATGAGTAGAAATGTCAAACTTTTATTTTTAATTTTTTTTTTCAAAATTAAAAATAATATATAATCTAGGAGACATATAACATCTGAATTTGCATTATATGTAAGTCTATTAGGTGGAAGGTAGAACTAGGGCCAGTGAATAAAAATAGAATTATTTGCATAAAGGAGAGCAAGTTTATGTTCAACATGAGAATACCTAAATTTGTCTGGAGTTGCAGTGATCATGCATTCTGTCCTTTTTCATTCTTGGCCACTGCCAGATTTCAGGTTTCGTAATCTGGATTCTCTTTGCTCCAATACATATTTGGAATCTATTTAATGAAAGCTGTTATTAAAAATATACAATTTTAAGTACTTCACACGAACTTTATCAGACAATCCTAATAACAATCTAGTGAGATAAATACTATTAATGCCTCCATCTTGCAGATAAGTAAATTGAGACATAGAGGGGACAAGCAATTTGTCCAAAATCACCAACTATTTGATTGCACATTCAGACTTAGGCAGTGTGGCACCATCGTTTCTGGTTTTAACACCTACTCGATACTACATCGGTACCTAGTATTACAGAGACAGATTCTGGGTCCCAATGCCATTGATATAATTAAGACTTTCAATTATTTGCCCCAATTTTCTTCTCCAAAATAATTTTCCAAAATGGCATCCATATTTTGCCATATGAACATCATACTTCTCCTGAACATGAGCAGAGTTTTCAAGTCTCTGTGCCAATTGTTTTCCCCCCTATGTCCACTACACCCACAACAAGCCTGTTTCTAGCATTCTTTCAGTAGAAGTCTCCCACATATTTCTCAATCAAATGTTGCTGCCTTTAAAAACTTTTTTTGCAAGTACTAGGCCCAATTAGATATTTCCTCCTTATGTTAGCCAAAACTAGCTCTAGGATGACAATGTAATATATTAAATTATGCTTTTTTTTTTTTTGAGGTGGAGTCTCACTCTGTAGCCCAGACTGGAGTGCAATGGCCGCTCTCGGCCACCGCAGCCTCGACCTGCTGGGCTCCAGCGATCCTTCCGCCTCAGCCTCCCAAGTAGCTGGAACTACAGGCGCGTGCTACCACACCCGGCTAATTTTTTGATTTATTGTAGAGATGAGGTCTCGCCAAGTTGCCCAGGCGGGTCTAAAACCCGCGGGCTCAGGCAATCCATTCACCTCAGCCTCCCAAAGCGCGGGATTACAGGCTAAGCCACCAAGCCCAGCTGTCCCTTGTTTTACATTGGAAACTCTGTAAGATCAGGAACCACATCTTCATTTGTATACCCTTAGACCTCAATAAGAAAATATATTAGAATATGTCTAAATGAATGGCACACATGTAATATGAAGCAGGAGTTCCTTACCACAGTAAGTATTCAAGCAGGGGCTAAATGACCATAGCTACTACTATGGTAAAGGAGATTCCTGCATGGTGAGAAAAGTTAAGCTGGATACTTCTCTCTGTGACATATTTTAGTTCTCTCATCTCAATTTCATGTTATGTCTTACAGCTAAAAAGTGCCAGTCAGTAATACCTATTCATTGTATATGGCTCGGGCTAGTTGATTATGATCCCCAGGGCCCAGTTCTTAGAAAATGTGTTTGTACTGTAGTCCAAAAGGAGCTACTCTCTGTTTCCCTTCCTCAATAAATCCCCCTTTATATTTTTCAAATTTACAGAAGCTACATTTGGGCATAGACTTCTGCAAATTCTTCTCTGCATAAACATTAAACTAAGAGATATGTATCCATCCATCAGAGATGTCAAAAGGTGTATTCTTAAATTATTGCTAATAATTAATCCTTTTCACATAAATTTAACATAGAATCTATCTGATTCTATTATATCTATATCATAAGTCATATTTATAATTTAATAGATTTATGTTTATAACTCATGTTACTATTTATAATTTAATCAGTCTGTGATTCTGTAAAATTTAGATTTTACAGAATTAATAAGGTAGAATTAAATGAAAATAGAAAACTTTTGAATATACATTTGTAGTGTATTAGAGAAGTGTGTAAAAAAACTTCTGATCTTAATTTGTTTTGTCCTCTAATTGTAGATATTCCAAATTGTTCAAGAGATAATCTGGTTACATGTTGATGCCCATTATCTTATATTGTTTTTTGAATTCTGTTATACTCAAATGTATTAATCAATTCAAAAAGGAGCTCAATAAGTAAAATAGATAATGACAGAAGAATGTACTAATTCAAAGGAAAAATCGTCAATTAAATAAAAATTCCCATGAGAAGAGAGGAAATAAAGGACGTTCATAAAATTAAAATGAGAAATATCCAGACACTAAAAAAATTTTTCAATATAGTCCATTTGTAATTTTTCTTATCCCATATTCAGATTATCCATAGACTGACAAGCTGAATGTAATACTTGAGTGTTGACATTATTTTATAATTTTAATATGGAAGTTGTTAAACCATAATTCTTATTTTAAATTGACATTAATATTTAGCTTATTTTATTTACCACACAACCTAAAGGTAAAAATTCATAACACCAAAGGAGTTGAAGGTTTATGTTCACAGAAATACCTGCACATGAATGTTTATAGCAACTTTATTCATAATTACCAAAACTTGGAAGTGATCAAGATGTCCTTCAGTAAGGGAATGGGTAAATACCCTGTGGAACATCCAGACAGTGAAGTGTTATTCATTGCTAGAAAGAAATTAGCTATCAAGTCACGAAAAGACAGAGAAGAATCTTTAATGTATATTACTAAGTAAACAAGCCCATCTTAAAATGCTGCATACTGTACAATCCAAAGCATATGACGTTCCAGAAAAGGTAAAACTATGGAGACAGTTAAAAAAAATCAGTGGTTGCCAGAAAGTGAGAGAGAGGGATGAATAGATGGAGTCCAGAGGATTTTAGGGAAGTGAAAATACTCTGTATGATACTATAATGAAAGGAGAATTTTATTATATATTTGTCCAAACCCATAAAATGCAACAATTAATACTTACCTTAAACTATGAACTATGAATGATGATTTGTCATTGTATATGCATCAATTGTAACAAATATAATCAATTTCATGGGGGAGGTTCATATTGGGATAGGCTGTATGTATTCGAGAACAGGTTATATGTAAGAAATTTCTGTACCTTTCTCTCAGCTTTTCCATGAACCTAAAATAACTCTAGAATTAAGTCCTTTGAAAAAATGTGCACCACTACTAATACCATTATAGAAAAAAGACTAGAGAGAACAAATTGCTCTCCAAAAAACTGCCCCATAATTATTAACATATAGTAAAGGAACTAATAGAGCTAAATCAAGTAATATAAAAATATATTTATTTTTCATTTTTTCTTATCAAATTAGAAATAATGACTATGGTAGAAAAATCAACGAAGTGGACATGCCCTTTCTTTTTGGCGGGATTATAGATTAGTCTAATGGTTTTTGAAAGTATTTTGGCAATATGCATAAAGAGCATATTTGATCTTTTGACCCAGCAATTTGTCTTATGAGACTCTTCCCTCAGGACATGATTAAATAGTGTGGACAAGGTTGTTCTTTGCTAAGTTAATTTTAATAGGACAAAAAAGGAAACAACCAACAACCTAAGTAGTTAGCAAATAAGGATCAGTTAACCAAACCTTGCTCTATCTATTGCAATGGAACATTATGCAGTTATTAAAATGATGTTTTCAAGATTAATTAGTAAGATGAATAAAATTGACCACATATTAATTTGAAAAAATATATAATATAGCCAATATGTTTAACACTTAAATGAATATTTGTACAGAAAATGAATATTAAAATAAATTGTCCTATCATGAAGAGTAGCCTATTAAGGCAATGGACTGCTAAAATAAATTTTCCAAAATATTGATACTTAATATCTTATATGGTGAAATTTAATGTAATATTTGTAAGTTTATTTTTATAAACTGCTGTGGTCTAAATATGCCCTACTACACTCATATGTTGAAACTTAATTGCCAATATAATAATATTAAAAGGTGTTACCTTTAGGAGATGATTAAATCATGAGGTCAAAGCCCTCGTGAATGGACTTAGCAATCTTATAGAAAGTTAGAGGGAAACAACTAGGCTATTTTATCTTTTTATCCATTTTTTCACGGGAGTGCACACCTTTGTTTCCTCTGTTGGACAAAAAGTTCAAGGCACTATCTTCAAAGTACAGACTGGGCCTTTGTCAGGCACCAAACCTGCAGGTGCAATGATTTTGGACTTCCAGTCTCTGGAACTATGAACAATGAATTTCTGTTATTCATAAAACCTGTCTCAGGTATTTTGTTATAGGAGCACAAATTGATTAAGACATTTTCTTATAAAAACGGGACAAAACTTGCAGCATAGAAATGCAAATGGAATGAAATATACTGTGTTCATACAAGGTGACACATCGAGAGAGAGAGAGAGAGAGAGAGAGAGAGAGAGAGAGAGAGAGAGAGAGAGAGAAATATAATTGCAAAGGGTTCTGTAGAGGAACATCAAATTCTGTCTGTTTGGAGTGGGCAAGGTGTCCACAAGCTACTCTTAGGAAGTGCTTCCAAAATTTAGATGAAAATATGTGTAAGTACAGTTCCTTAAACCTTACCTGGAAAGTGAATTGCTACTTAGTTTTCACAAGCAATATTACTTGGAGGGAAATTTATGTCTAGCAGATTCTACTTTTGGCTTCATTCAAAGTACCTAAGGACAGGGAGTGCATAGATACTGCTTCATAACACTTTGTTAGTTGGCTTTTTTGCTATAGGAAAGACATTGTACCTGAAACCATAATGGTAATGTGACTGGTTCTACATCATACAAATATTTAATTTTGTATACTATATCTGATATATGGCTATTATGTTCAAACTTCCTTGATTGGATTGTAGAAAGTACACTGGTAAATAATAAATAAAATATATAATAATAATTACTGGCCAAATTATCCCAAACCCAGTGTCTTAGTCCCTTTGGGATCCTATAACAAAAATACCATAAACAGGTTGGCTTACAAACATTATAAAATTAATGTATTTCCTATAGTTCTGCTGGCAGGCTTATTGTCTGGCAAGGGCCTGTTCCTCATAAAATGACAAATTCTCACTGTATCCACACATGTTAGAAGGCCAAACAAGGTTCCTTGGACCTCTTTTATAAGGACACTAATCCCATTCATGAAGGCAGAGTCTTCATGAACTAATAACTTTCCAAAAACCTCACGTTCTAATATAATCACCTTGGTGATTAGAATTCAATATATGAATTTTGGGCAGACATAAACAGTAACACTCCAGCATCCAAATATTTCAAAGAGTTTTTCTTTTTTTTTTTTTTTTGAGTTGGAGTCTCACTCTGTTGCCCAGATTGAAGTGTAGTGGCCGCTCCCGCCACCGCAGCCTCGACCTGCTGGGCTCTGGCGATCCTTCCGCCTCAGCCTTCCAAGTAGCCGGAATTACAGGCATGTGCTACCTCTCCCGGCTGATTTTTTGATTTATTGTAGAGATGAGGTCTCGCTGCCCAGGCGGGTCTCGAACCCGCGGGCTCAGGCAATCCACTCACCTCAGCCTCCCAAAGGCTCGGGATTACAGGCTGAGCCACTGAGCCCGGCTTCAAAGAGTTTTTCTTGTAAATAGTCTCCTAATATCAAATTCCCCTTATCAGCAACTCAGGGAGATCTTAGTCAAGGATAAATCAAAAGTTTTTATGCAGTCATATTGACATAGATGCTTGATAATTTCATGCCTCTGCTAAAATTATATTTTCCTCATTAAAAACAAAGAATTCTGACCATGCTAATGATAGCTTTAAGTTAGTACAAGGGTTTGGGGTGTGGGTGTTGTATTTGATATGATAATTTGCACATTCTATTAAATAAATATAAAATACTAGGTGGTTTCAGAATCTAGATTATGTTACATTTCAGAATCTAGATTATTTATTGCCACAAAAAGCAACGGTAAAACTTTTATTCATCTACACTCTACAGTCATTGTGAAATGGCTGTTTCCATTAGGAATTATAGGTATCATGTAAAACAGAGGTCTCTTCTGCCTAAGGAGTTTCTTATTAAGACATAACAAGAACCAAGCCATTCTCTCTATCTGGATTAGTATTCACTGTGTTTTCTTAACTGTCTACAGCGGATACAATTTGGGAATCCAGCATAAATAAAGAGAGAGTTTTCATACTGTATGATTTGCAACGTGCTATTTAAGTGCAACTGCAACTACAGTCAAAACCATCATCAGAAACATCAAAGTTAATAAGAAATGGAGACAGCCAAAATCCAAGAAAAGACATTTATGTCATTAAATTTTATTCAAAATATAAGTGTTAAAATGACATGGAGGAAAAGTAGAAAATATCAACAGCATATATAAAAGGACAACGTGAAATCCACTGTCGAATGGCTAGGATAACATGTTCTAAGTATTCATTCAAATGTTTTTGTTTTATATCTCCCTATTCTTTATCTGTCTGCTCCCAGACTGTACCTTTCTTAGATACATTTCTTAGAATTGATTTAAATTATGTATTATCGCTACCTATTATGAAATATATTTTTTTTAATTGTAACTATATAGTAAAGAAAGTAAAGATAATGGTTATTATGTTTGTTTGTAACTATTCTGCCTCCCTCTCTTTTCTGGTACATGGAATCACTTCCACTTGAAGTCAGGCCTGGCTATGTGACATGTTTGATCAATGAAATGTGACTGCAAGGGGTCTATGTCCCTTCTGGAAGATGTTCTAAGAGCCACTGAATGTTTTGCCATGTTCTCTTTCCTCTCAGAACCAGCTACCAACATCATTCAAGAGGATGACTGTTCTATCCTCCTGAGTGATTACCATATATGCCCATCCCTGCTATATTATGATGGATATATAAGTAAGAACTGGTTGTTACAACAGATTAGCTGAAAGTGACTGATACAACATCAGTGATATTTTCACAACAGAAACAGCAAACATAATTAGAAAATGTGTATAAAAATCACTTATTGAGTCTATGTCACACATTTGGTACAATGCTAAAATATTTAATCTCCAAAGCAACACAAATAACATCAATTGTTTCAAATTTTGTTAATGGTTCTTGAAATTAAAGATGCCCAGCAGTGAGATGGTCTTGATAGAAATAAATTGTTTTTTATCACTGAAAATGAAGTATATTTTTAGTAAAAACTGAGATATATGAGGTTAACACACATAATTATTTCTACGTTGTAGGATAAAAAGGGATTATAAAACACCAGGAAAGTATTTTCCTGCTGAATTAAGAGAAAGATCACTTAACAATAGTAACAATCAGTTCATCATTAGATGCTTGTGGCTAAATCTGAGAGGGGGACCGCCAAAAAACAGGAATTTATTTATAATGAATTGTATAATTGTGTATGTATTCTTACTTGTTAAACCTTCCGTTGCCTTCAAAGTACTCTCCCTTTGATGCAATATGCCTATCAAGATGCTTTGCCACTGCTCAAAACAGTTTTCAAACTCATCAATTTTATCTATTTTGATGGATTTTTTCTTTTTACTTTATTTATTTTATTTTTAATATTTTTTACTTTAGATTCAGAAGGTACACATGAGTATTCATTACATGGACATATGATGCTTTTTAGTGCTTCTGCCATTTTTGTTTTTGTTTTTGTTTTGTTTTTTGAGTTGGAGTATCACTCTGTTGCCCAGGCTGGAGTGCAGTGGTATGCTCATGGCCACCACAGCCTCGACTGGCTGGGCTCAGACAATCCTTCTGCCTCAGTTTTCCAATTAACTGTAATTACAGGCGCGTGCCACCATGCCCAGCTAATTTTTGGATTTATTGTAGAGATGAGGTCTCACTACGTTGCCTAGGCTGGTCTCAAACCCCTGAGCTCAGGCAATCCTCTCGCCTCGGCCCCCCTTCTGCTGGGATTACTGGCATGAGCCACCACGTTGGGCGCTTCTGCTATTTTTGTTTCATCTATTCCACACTGGCAAAATGGTTCCCTTCAAGGACTTTTTCATCTGGGAAAACAAACAAACAAAAAAGTCTCTCGGGGTGCTATCTGGTGAATAGGGGGGCACTGGGGTAGTGGCATTTTTTGGTCAAAAACTGTTGAACACTCAGCGTGGTGTGAGTAGAAGAACTCATAAATGGGCATCATGAAATGGGCAAACAAGTTGAAAGAATCTCCCTCAAAAAAAGTCACTGAAGCCAAATGCAGCCTCTCACAACAGTGCTAACTGGTGCACTCACCTGGTTGGGAAACGTGTATGACAAGGGGTCCACCCTCCAAAAGGTAAGTCTGGTTTTACTGGGATCCCCTCTTGTGTCAATGTGTCCTACTTTCTAGCTGTTGAGATGTCATGCTATTAAAATCATTTAAAGATACTTTTTATTATACATTTTTATTAAGGCAGGATTGACAAATATACATATTAAAGTTGTACAACATTGTATTTTGATATAAGTACAGCTTGTGTAATTATTTTCATGTTTAAGCTAATTAACTTATTCATTGCTTAATATACTCACCATTTTTTGTGATGAGAAAACTTAAAATCTACCCTCTTAGCGAATTGCAAGTATACAGTACAATGTTATTAACTACAGTTACTCTGTTGTCCACAATATCTCTAAAACATATTCATTTTGTAACTGAAAGTTTGTACACTTTGCCTAACACTTCTGCATTTACTCCAGCCCCTCCCAGCTCCGGTAACCATCATTTTACCCTCTTTCTATGAGTTCAACTTTTTAGATTTTTCATGTAGGTGATATCATGCAATATTGTCTTTCTTTGTCTGACTTATTTCACTTAGCATATGTCCTCCACATTCATATTGTTCCAAATGGTAAGATTTCCTTCTTTTTACGGCTGAATAATATTTTATAGTATGCACACCATAATTTTATTACCCATCAATTTATTGACAAGCACAAGTTGTTTCCATATCTTGGCTATCGTGAATAATGCAGCAATCAATGTGAGAATGCAAACATCTTTTTGAGATACTGATTTCATACCCTTCAAATAAATACTCAACATTCAAATTGCTAGATCATATGGTAATTCTATTTTTAATTTTTTGTAAAACCTCCATACTGTTTTCCATAATGGCTGTACCAAAGTACATTTCTGCCAACAGTGCACAAGGGTTCCCTTTTTCATATCTTTGCTACTTGTTATCTCTTGTCTAAAGTTTTTAAAGCTATAATAAGGTAAAACTTTTCATTTAAAAATATGGAACAAGAATGAATTTTACCAATTCATCTAAAAGAAATCTATCTACTGTTAAAGTCTATTGTTTTTAGCTTTATGTTCTGTTATTTAAGGTATTTTTTTAAAAAGTAACAAATAATGACATACGTGAATAAGCACCTATATATTTCACAACTTGTCATACACTACGAATTTGGTTTACTTATAAATTGCACATAATAATAAATAAATAAATCCTTGAGATATGTCAGACTGTTTATAAACTAGGTATTAGTGCATCCCACTCCATCTACAGAGGTGAAGACTGCATCATAAATTTTCCAGAATGGTAAGTGTATTTGATACTAGGCAATGCTACTGATTCTAGAGTAAAATTGGTAAGATAAGTTTTTAAATATCAATAAGCAAAAGTGAATATAAGCTTAGGTAAGTAAGTTTAGGTTAAGTTAAATTTCTCAAGGTCAACTAAATTTTTTAACTAAAAATTTTAACTAGGAACTAGAAGTATTTTTTTGTGTCTTCCTTTGATGTATGGAGTATGTATGTATATATATACATAATTTTATAATCATATGCCAAATGGTGTGTTTAATCTGGAGGACTCTCCAAAACTATAAAATTTCTATTTTATAAAATATAGTTATAACTGATAAACAAGGATTTCTAGTATCCTTTTTATATGTCTCACACCCTATATTCTCCTATGATAATAAAATTTATACGATATTGTAGAGCTTTTTTTTTTGGCTTTTGTGTTTTTTAACTATTTTCTACAGTGTAATGTAGAAGACAAATTAAAAGATGTGAACAGTTCTGAAGAGGTTATCACAGATTTGACTTTTTTTTAAATTTTTTAAATTTTGTTTTTAGTTGGAGTCTCACTCTGTCGCCCAGACTGGAGTGCAGTGGCCGCTGCCGGCCACCGCAGACTCGACCTGCTGGGCTCCAGCCATCCTTCCGCCTCAGCCTTCCGAGTAGCCGGAATTACAGGCGCATGCTACCACGCCCGGCTAATTTTTTTGATTTATCGTAGAGATGAGGTCTCACCTGACCAGGCGAGTGTCGAACCCACGGACTCAGGCAATCCCCTCACCTCAGCCTCCCAAAGGCGTGGGATTACAGGCCAAGCCACCGAGCCTGGCTACAGATTTTACTTTAAAAAAGCTGTTATAATTTTTAGGCTCTGTTTCTAATTTGGCACCAAAATTTAAGAAGCTGCCTTTTATTTATTATTATTTGTTTATTTATTTTTTTAGTTTGCCTCTTGTGGGCAGTGATATTTCAAGTGTGAGATATCACAACAATGGATTAGTTTAACTGAGAATAACCTTGCTTTAATAATTATATTCAATACCTTTCACAGGCAAAAATCATTACTAATAGAGAGGCATTACAACTATGAAGGAAGATAAGTTACATGGATAAAAACCTCACATGCATGCAATGTGCTTATATAGTAAATACTCAAATGTACCTTGCAACTCTAAAATAAAATAATTTTTCACAAAAGTAGCTGGAAAAAAGTCAATAACTGGGTATGGTATCTAAATATTGTTATGTGATTTAATTTTTTCGGGTCTCGTAGGTAAAATGAGGCAATGATACTTATATATTAGAATTCATTTAGAACTTATGTGAGATATTGCAAATAAATATTTTAGTAGCATATTTGTCACATAGGAGATTGTCAGCAAATATTAGTTCATTCCCCATGGATGTCTCTATTGCATAGTTTATAGAATTTCATGCCCACTTTTGTATTTTGAGCTCTCTAAGTGAAGTGACTTTTTCTTATTGATTATTTTATCTAGAACAAAAAGTGATAGGGAGTAGTTAGTAACTCAATAAATGTCCTTCCAATAAGTGGATTTCACATCAGCCCTGTGGAGATAGCCATAGATGTGAGTATGTTTATTGCATGCCACAATTGCCCTCATTGGTTATTCTCTATATTTGCTTATGAATTTTGTAGAACAATATTCTATTTTTGCTAAAGAAAATAACTCGAGTTGCTGACATATTTTCAGTTTTTATTCCCTTACATTGCTGTTATAGCTAGCTGAATCTACATCTCTATCAATATCTATATTTATTTTTCTTTATCTCCATATATCTAAACTACCTATACTTATTTTTGTATCTCTCTATATCTATCTATCTATATATGTGTGTGTGTGTAGTGTGTAAGTATATTTTAAACAACAAGCTCACTGAAAGAAAAGTTAAGCTCTGATTTGTAGTGTTTGTTGATTTCTGTGGTGTGAATACTTCACCCATGTCCAATTTCAAGCTAACAACATGATTTTGCTGAGTGTGGAGTTGAGAAGACATGTGTATTAGTATATTATTATATAACATTTTCACCCTCCAGATCCAAAGTTGCAAATAACCTCACAAGTATAGATTATAGTAATGTGCAACAAAATAATTAGGAAATGATACGTTTTGAGCATTTGTTATAGTTGCTTTAGTATAATTTTTAAGTCATAAGTATTTATAAGTTAAATTTAACAAGGGCTATGTTCAGTAGTAGGCCCTCAAAATTCCTAAAAATTTAACATTCAGCTCTCACAAGCTGTCGCAAAAACTGGTTTCAGCACACCACTTTAATTTCAAATTCCCTATTGCTTTTCATTTCCAAAACCAAAAATTACCCATGCTTTAACTCTTTTTTTTAGTTCTTTTCTTAGATCCTTTAAATTCTGTGTTTCATATGTTTCTACTGTGAATATTCATAAGTAAAAACTTATAAAACAATTCAAGAATTTGCCTTTTGTTTGTGCTTTTGAAATTGTATACACTGCTTGAATAATTTTTATAATCTATTGCCAAGGGTCATAAGAACTAGTCTCCAAATCACAAAAGCACTTTATTATTCTTTTATTCCTTTTTTATCTTTAATGAGGGTGAAATAATTCTGTTCATCAAAAATAAACTATATATTAAGTAAAAGACTACCAGGTGTGAAATAAAAGACTTTGATACATTCTCTGCAAAATTTGTTGGCAGTAAACATATCACTATTTGGTATTGCATATAATAAATATTTTGAAACAGAGCCAACAAATACAAAATATAAATGCCACAGTTTTACCTGCAAATAGTGTTTATATGATTCCATTTTTCTAAATTATAATTAAACTAATCCACTCTACCCTTCACCATAGCTTCTGCTACTGCAGTAGTAAAGGTTGAGGTAAAGATTCTCACACATTGAAAGTATGCAAAAATAAAAAAGCTATTGTAAGATATAAACATGAACATCTTGGGGAGAGGAACTTCTGAAATGGTAGTGTGTAGTGTGAGGAGCTCCACGCTGTCCTCAGCCAAACAACTCTAACTGGTGAAACTAAAACAATCACTGACAGTCTCTGGAAATTATCTTATGAGAATGCAGCAAATGAAGAAACATTTATTCAAGAAAACCTGCCAAATTTCAGAACAGTAAGAGTCTATAAAATTTGAGCAACAGCCCACTACCCTTTCTCCCTAGCTCTGTGTGACAGAAATTTTATGCTAGGGGGATGTGGCCAAAAGGTGGGGTGGTTCTTCTGCATGAGCCTGCTATGGCACATCACCATTTTTTGTCAGAGCCAAAGAGATGTGACTGCTGCTGAATCTTCTAGGCTACCACACCTACTACAGAACCTTCCTGTTTTAAGTTGTGGTATAGGCCAAGACCCTGAAAATGAGAAAATCTTTCAACAAATGATGCTTGGAGAACTTGAGACCCATGTGCAGAATAATGAAGTTGGCCCCTTACCTCACAGTGAGGAAGAATGTAAAAGTTTGGGCAGACAGCTATCTTTTGGATACATACTTGATAATATCTACACTACTATGAATTATTGATTTTAGTTGGGTTTGAGACAGATTGGTTCATTTCATATGGTTAACCTAGTGGCAGGTGTCAAGAGAGGGCATAAATGGACATCCTACAAATACTAGAATCTGGGGAATTCTCACTGTGAAAAAAGTGTTACAAGATTTTTTAATGCATTCCACCATGAATAAATAAGTCAAAAATCCCAAGTTATATTACGGGATCCAACCTTTCCTTTCTATAGAAATCGAACCTCTGAGTTTTAGTTGAGCTTCTGGTTTTCGGGAATAAAGTCTACATTTCTCATTCTCCATTGCAGTTAGGTATGATCATGTGACCTTGTTCTGATAATTAGGGTATAATTAGAAGTAATGTGTGAAATTTTTAGGAAGACAAGTCTTGATCTTATTTCTCTATTTTCCTCATGTTTCCTCACTGCTAATTGCCATGGGGATGTGATGGCCGGAGCTGGAGTAGCCATCTGGACTACAAAATAGAAGTTACTTGTTGAGGAAGATAAATTAATAATATCAATTTTCCATGTCTTTGATAATCATGAAGCCACTGTACTAGCTCTCAAGTGTTTCTTCTTATTTTTTTTTTTTTTTTTGAGTTGGAGTCTCACTCAGTCACCCAGACTGGAGTGCAGTGGCCACTCCCGGCCACCGCAGCCTTGATCTGCTGGGCTCCGGCGATCCTTCCGCCTCAGCCTTCCAAGTAACCGGAATTACAGGTGTGCGCTACCACACCCGGCTGATTTTTTGATTTTATTGTAGAGATGAGGTCTCGCTGCCCAGGCGGGTCTTGAACCCACGGGGTCAGGCAATCCACTCACCTCAGCCTCCCAAAGGCGCGGGATTACAGGCTGAGCCACCGAGCCCGGCTTGTATTTCTTCTTATTTTAAAAAAGAACCACATTTAATTTTTCTAGCGTCTGTTTTTTTTGGATTTTCTGTTACTTGCAGTCAAACTCTAATCACGATGAATACAAGAAAGAATCACAACAACCTGATATTGCCCAAGCTCTTTATTAGGCACTGACCAGTATGAGGTGAAACAGAGACAATGCCCTGTTTTCATAGAGCTTACTTTCTAGTAGGGAAAGATAGTAAACAGTTTTTTAAAGAATATGATTATGAGTGATAATCATATAATCTACTGAGAGTAAATCTGAATTTTAGGGCTTCTTCTCAATTAAAAGGGAAGGGACGGCCACTATGAAGCAGTGATATTTGAACTGATAACTGAGATAATAGCAAACATATATGTGTACATGTGATGATCTGGATAAAATAATTCGAGATGGGGGAAAGGAAGCACAAAGGCAGAAATGAACTAAAATTGAAAAAGAAATTTAAAAATTTATTTGTGTGGTTAGAGTAGAGAGGGCGATAGAAGGGGTAAAACTGGGACATAAGGTTAGCAAATAGGGTAAATGTCAGACCAAACAGGGTTTAATAGGTGATGGGTGAAAGTAAAACCAAAAACACGTCGGACTATTGTCTGGCATCTATTATTTCTCTATCTTTTTTCCTTGTGTATTTAATTTCTTTTTTCTTTCATCATTCCTCTCCTCTTCTCATTCATTCAATTTCCTGGTCAATGCAGTTCACTTTTTTCCAGAATCCAAACTCCAGGCTTGTATTCTACTATTTTAGCTGTAGTTTTTATATATTCAATTGTATGTGAAAAACTGGTCTACAAGATTCTCCTCATTATAACTTGCATTACAAATTTCAAACCAGTACCTCTCAAATCAATTTTTGGATAAGAGTAAATGGGTTGTTTTGGAGATCCTCTGAATATAGATAACATGTATTTTAAGGTGTTAACACATGATCTTTTGTTAATGAGTTTTCAATTATTTTATGAAGCATGATCTTTTTAATAAATTTCTTTGCTTTATTTCAACATAGATTTTGTCTACACTACTATGCTAAAGTAGTTTTGAGATTTTGACACCCAGAAAGTGTTGAAAGGAATCTGCATCTTCTGTTGGTAGTGAAAATAATTTAGACTTAGTTCCCTATAATAAAGAATTTCAAAGCGACTCTTAAATTTATTTGTTTCAAAAGTGATGTAGGTGCAAAGGGGTATTTAACAAAAATGCATAAGATTGTTACAGAAGTTCAGGGGAAGGTAATAAAAAAAACCCCACCATAGTAATTAATTTCAAGATCATCAAAAATAGAAATCTTGTGTACTATTAGTAGCATAATATATAAATTATTTTAAAATTTATTGAATAAATATTACTGAAATTTACATAATGTATAATATTATGCATTAACATTTAAAATGGTAATATATCTTAAATTTGCATAGATGTATGAATGGATCACATTTTAAATATTCCCTAATAAATGTGTGACTAAATATATTATGTCATATTGATAAAATAGCAAACTATGCCACCATAACTATATTGAACTCAAAATGTTGAAATCTTTCTAAATATAAAAATAGAAACATGTTCAGGACCCACTGATAATTTTTTTTTTTTTTTTTTGAGTTGGAGTCTCACTCTGTCACCCAGACTGGAGTGCAGTGACCGCTCTGGCCACCGCAGCATCGCCTGCTGGGCTCCGGCGATCCTTCCGCCTCAGCCTTCCAAGTAGCCGGAATTACAGGCATGCACTACCACGCCTGGCTGATTTTTTTATTTATTGTAGAGATGAGGTCTCGCTGCCCAGGCGGGTCTCGAACCCACGGGCTCAGGCGATCCACTCACCACAGTCTCCCAAAGGCGCGGGATTACAGGCTGAGTCACCAAGCCCGGCTTCCACTGATAAATTTTAAAAGTGAAGTGCAAGATAGTATAGATGGTATTATATTTAGGGTAAGATAGGTTGATGCAGAATGTAGAAAAGATGAAGTGAGAGATACACATACAAACATATGTCTTTTGAAAATAATCTTCCAATAATAATAATAATAATAGATGATGGCACTCAACAATTGTGTGTCTATCTCTCAGTTATAAAATTATGGATGCTTTTTATTTGTATGTAAGTTATTTCCAGTGAAATAATTATTTTATTTTATTTTATTTATTTATTTATTTTGAGTTGAAGTCTCACTCTGTCGCCCAGACTGGAGTGCAGTGATCGCTCCCGGCCACCGCAGCCTCCACCTGCTGGGCTCCGGTGATCCTTCCGCCTCCGCCTTCCAAGTAGCCGGAATTACAAGCATGCGTTACCACGCCCGGCTGATTTTTTAATTTATTGTAGAGATGAGGTCTCGCTGCCTAGGTGGGTCTCGAACCTGCAGACTCAGGCAATCCACTCACCTCAGCCTCCCAAAGGCGTGGGATTACAGGCTGAGCCACCGAGCCCGGCTATATTATTTTATTATAACAAAATATTTTTGATTCAAGATAAAACAATTAGTGAACTCATAGAGAACATCAGTGAGATTAGAAGGCATCTAGGGATTAATGGCAGCATAACTGATAGAAAAACATATGTATTGAGAATGTACCATTTGTTTAAAAAATATCATTTTTATATTCAAAGAAGATAAGTTTTTGTGAAAACACATTTTCTGTTTTTATGGATGATGGAGGCTTTACATTAATTTTTAAGCAAACAAGAGCAAATTCAAATTTGTGATAATATAAACCAAGTAAACAGAAACTTTCACCTACAGTAAAGTTCATGGTGGCCAAGAACTCGAAGATAAAAATTGACCACAAAGTAAAGGTATTGAATGCAATAATCTAGTTTACATTACTTGAAGGTGATGGTAAGATGTTTTTTGGCTTATAAAATATGCATGCATGAAAGACCTAAAACATAAAGGAGCCAAGTATATTTGAAGACTAAAGAGAAGCATGGCTAGAGTGTGGAAAGATGAATAGATCAACATGGGTTGGCGGTGGGGTTGTCAACAGAAACTACTTCATGGAGCATCCTACATTTTGGATTTAGCTTTCTAGATTTTATGGTAAGGGAAATAAAAAACCAGTGTAAGTTTTAGTCAAATGGAGTGACATGATCATCTTTATCTTTTTAAAGTTAATTGTGACTCCCATGTGGCAAAGGAACTTTGTTGGTTGTGGAAGGCATTGGCATAGGGACTGCATGGTCAATGGACTGAATTAGGAGGTAAAAAGACCAGTTAGGAAGTTGTGGTAGTCAAGTCATGGAAGTATTATGATTTTGACAAGAATAATAACAATGGAGATTTTTAAAAGCTTTTTTGTTGTAGAATCTATATGTTTTGAAGTTTCATTAAAAGAAGATAATGATGGAGACATCCTAGTTGACTCCAAAGTTCTGACATTAGATGCTTAATTAATGGTAGTTTCATTTACTAAAATAAAATGTATGTGAAGGAGAGCAGATTTGGGGTGGAATTTATTTTTTGCTTAATTTGGTTTATGTTAATTTTAGGTGGACTTATACAGTAAGCAGTACAAAATAAATCTGGAATACATGGAGCTCATTTAAAAATTATTTTCTCTTAAATCATCACTCATCTTGCAGAAAAGTGACATTGACTCTGGATATTGGCTGTTTTTGTTTGTGTTTTTTCAGGAAGTAATTCTTGAAATGATGACCATCCAAGCTCCATTATACCAGGATACAAGCACCCAACATGAATTATTGTTTTGTTAGTAACTGTTATAGAGAATCTACAGAAAGCCTTTTGGGTGTGAAATTAAAAGTTACCCAGAGTGCTATATTTAGGTATACAAACTTTAAATGATAATCCTCCAATGAAAATTTTTTGACAAATAAAAATATCCTGTTATGAATTGATTTTAACTTAGTCTTATATTGAAAAGTGTCATCTTCTTTGAGAAACTACCTCAGAGAATTTCCTTATTGTCAACCAAATTAGAATTGAATTTTTTAAAAAAAGGTAAATTAGTGTTGAAAATGTTATGGAACATGTATACAATTTTTTAAATATATTGAATATAAGTAGTACCTTTCTGTGTGATACTAAACAAATATTGGATATCTCCAATATGTCTTATTCTGAAATTTTCCTTAGATTGAAAAAAATTGCCCACATCCCATTTCTGCCCACATCTTTATTGCAATATGACTTAGGGCTTTTCTGTGAATGAGTATTTCCACATTATTTTTGAATATCATCTTATGAAAACAATTATTTTCAAAGGAAAAAAAAAATGAGTCCAGGATCTAGAATATTTTATTTATATCAACAAAAGAAACTATTTTTCCTGCAGCAAATTTAACGATGAAGATTTATTTAACAACAATCTATAAGTATATTTGTGTTGCAAGATAGAAATAATAACTTTGTTGGTCAAAATAGTCAGAGACTAGCCTAAAGACTTTCTTATTTGACCTTCAGTCTACAAACTTGGAAACCTCACAAAGTCATCTTTCTCTTGAGTCTTTGGGTACAATTCTGTTGGTAGTCCAGGTCACATTTGCTTGTGCCTGCAGTAACTGAGCCCTTTTGGACTTCAGGTGCTATGTAGTTGGCATACGCCATAATAATAAAAAATAAAACCAACAAACTATTTTTTATTGGGTGCAATCCTCAAAGATGCAATGACCTTCCTCAAAAGTGATATTTATGCTGAGAAGCTCTGAAGTATAAAAATTGGAGGAAGAGAGAGAAGGGAAGGACATTCATCACAGATAAATAAGTTGTACAAAAACCCTCAGGATTCAAAGAGTTGGTGAACTTGTGATATTGAAGGAGGTCATGAAATGAGGGAGAAAACTGTGACAGGATACTTGTGAATCTAGAAAGAGTTTTAATTTGGTCCTAAGGTCAATAGAAAGCCATTGGAGAATTTGAGAAGATCCCACAATGAAACGTACATGTTTATGGAGAGCACTCTGATGTATTTTGTGGTGAGAAGAGCATAGAGAGGGCAAGAGTTCTAGAGTTATGGAGTTTTTTTGTAGGATATAGGCTGGCTGAAAGAAATTGTGCTTTTTTATACAATAAGGTTAGATAAAGTTTCCCATTAAATTAGTTAAGAACTTTCAAAAGCTGAATGACTATAGGAACAGATATTGTATTTGACAGTATGGATTCCCTTAGTCCATCAGATCCTCCAGTGACATGTTACCCGTGACACTAAAAGCCCAAGGTGAGATCAGCACAGGTAAAAAAGTACAGTTGTTGTTATATCCTTACCTGTTAAACATGAATCTTATATCACCATTTCAAAAGAACTTGCACTAATAATATATATGCTTCTATTTAAGAGAATATTTATATAAATATCTGAGTTTTATGGTCCTTAAACTGAGAATCACAAGATCACACCATAACCAGTGGCTCTCCCAGCTTTTTAGAAGGCTGGAAAACTCATTTTCCTTCAGGAGTCTCTTTCATATCTGCAGGTGGCTTGGACAAGGTTGGTTGTGCTTATGATGGAAAAATGTAGCCACACATGAGGTATAATTTGCAGGGATCAATGACAGAATTTGCGTAGGAACTGGATCTTAGAGATTGTTTTGGAGAAGGTAAGAATCATAAAGGATTAACTGGTAGTCGATGGTGGTGCGATTTAGATAATAGTCCTAACTTAGAAGCATCTAATATATCAATTAATAACAAATAAATGATTGGATACCAAGGTAAAGTTCAGCCCCTTTTTTGTACTGGATTAGTGCTGTAAGTCTACTGATCTATTTTTAACTGTCCCTTACCTTTCAAATCTATATCATTTTATGTTTCACTTTTCATTGATATTGAAGAAAATAAGTGTCTTGTTAAGTAGTTGATATAAATATAACTTCATTCAAAATTAGTTGAAAGGATGTTCATTGCCTCAGTGATTCAGGAATGATTTTAGTCACCTAGGGGACAGTTGATAATGTCAGAAGGCATTTTTTATTTCTTATTGTAATGACTAGGGAGGGTTGTGTTGGAATCAAATAAGTCCAGGCTATGGATGCTGCTAAACATCCTACAATGCAAAGGACATCCCCTACCCTGCCATCCACAAAGAAGTATTCAGTCCATGGATTTTAAAAATGTGGTACATATACATGATGGAATACTATGCAGCCATAAAAAAGAACAAAATCATGAATTTCGCAGCAACCTGGATGGAACTAGAGTTTATAATACTGAGTGATCTCTCACAGAAACAAAGATCTGAGTATCACATGTTCTCACTAATAAGTGGACTTGAACATCTATCGTAATACTATAAGAAAAGGATTGACAGTGGCGGGAAATTATGGGGGGGTGCAGGAGGGGAAGGGAGGTGGGATTAATGGTAGTCAATATCTGTCTGGGGATGGGGGGACACCCTTTATCAACAAGGGTGCCTGAGCGATGCATATTTGTATATCTAACCCTTAACTGTACCCCACAATTTAAAAATATATATATATATTTTTAAAAAGTATCTAGTTCAATTATTGATAGTGCCATATTTGAGAAACACTGCATTAGGTCCATATATAACAATAATGACATACCCCAAATATGTAATATTCAGAGGAAAAAGAGTTGTAGAATGACAGGAAAGTATGATAGTATGTTCATTATTTTAATGCTAGCTACTATAGCAAATCAAAGCCAACATTTCGGTGGCTTAACACAATAGATGTTTATTACTCACTCATGTCACAGTCCATGTCAGAATGTTACTTTCCTATATATCATGATGCAAGGATCCATACTTCTTACATCTTGTTGCTCCTCTGTCTCTTTGATCTCAAAATCCTCTGCATACAGCAATTGGATCGGAAAGAGAGAGTAGAAAAGACATATTCGCTTTTTAAAATCCCAACCTCAGTATTGACACTAATTACTTCCATTTATATTTCACTAGAAGAAACTAATCAAATAACTACACCTGTATGCAAGAAGGGTTAGGAAATGTGGTTACAGGCAGAACCAATTATCTTTTAGCAACACTACCTCAGTATGGAGTAGAGCAAAATGGATTCTATGAATAGCTCCTTAGCTATGAAGGATAGCTAACACTCATGCAAATTTGTAAAGATCATACACACACTACAACAACATTATGTGTTGTTTATAGATATAAAAATGATGTGAAAATCAAATAATTAGACTGAATTGATGAATATAAATTTTATATATGGTGGTCACTTATAAAGAGGAGAGCAAGTGAATAGGCCTGGAGATGAGGAAGTAAAAGTGTCTTCACATGTATTTATATTGTAAACACTAAATTAGAACAAGTTATAAGTAATTATGATATCTTGGAGATTTGTGCATTTGTATTTGTGACATTCACTGGAATTCTCCATGTAATTTGATCTTTGTAAAAAAAAATGAAGATTAAGTTAAATATGTTTTATATCATCTAATTAATTTTTAATTGACAAATAAATGAGATATAACCTGCAATATTTTTAATTTTATGATAAAAACTCTAGTTATATAAAACAAGAATATTTTAAAAGCTCTTATTGATATAAAACTATATTTTGAAGGAATATTATACAATATTTCTTATTATATGTTTCTCTTCAAAGTTATACACCAAACACAATAATGATATTCTTCCAAGCTTCTTGAAAAAAATCTACTTTATAATGATACGTTGTTGATAATATTCTTCTTTGTTTACTCAATATCTCAAGTATTATCTTTTTTTCTGAAATATATCTGATTTTTCAAGCCATCTTGTAAGTATAAATAATATCCATCTTCCTTGCAAGAAATAGAACCCAAACCAAAAACAATTCAAATTTCAAGTTGTATAGGTGTGCATTCTTTTTTATCTACTGGTAAAATCCAAGGAAAATTGAGTAGTCAGGAATAGTAATGATGGGGCCATGGGCCTTCTCCCTAGTTGTATTCTATTAATGGTGACTCATTGCACAAGCTCTTATTTTATGAGTCTCAAGTAAAACCCTTCAGGAAGTGTATCACTTTGTCCCGGATTGACTCAGAGCTCAATCTTGGTCCAGTCAGACTTGTCCTAGAGAAAATGTTACAGCATACCAATATGATACCAGTGACTCTCATGGATTTTTTTTTTTGGAGGAGAGGGTGGTAGTTATCAGAAAAAAGAGAAAAATTATGAACTAGTTAGAGCATCCTAAATATCTCTCTTGTTTGTTGTTTCATTTTGACAGAAATAATTTGAATATTATTTAATCTTCTGATATTCAAAATCCTTGCAAATAAAAAAGTATTTTAATGGCTTAATGTGTATGTTTATTCCTATAATTATGTAACTTTGAATTAGGAATGCATCAATATGTGATGGTAAAATGTGAAACATATCACGTTTGCCTTACATTGTAACACACACAAATTAAGGAATAAGTTAAACTATTTAAAATCTGTTACTTTAGTAGGAAGATGAGAAGAAAAATGACCAGTTCATTACATTGCATCATCAAAGTTTTATATATGGTTTCCTTTTTTAAAAAATGCACTTTGTAAGTTAAGAAAGAAGATAACTGGCAAAATATCAGTGTACATTGTAGACATAATAAAATTATATCAACCCAGTTACAAAGCAATATGTATGAATAACTTAGCCAACTCTCCTATTTTAGGTCCTTATGCAAACCAAAATCCTGTTGTTATTTATCACTTATTAGGACCCAAAAAGAGCCACAGATGTTGCTTTGAAGAGCAGGATGCTATGAAGTACTGTTTTAAAGACCTTATTAAACACTTCAGTGGATTAGGAAGTCATTTATGTAGAGTAGTTAATACCCCTCACTGAATTTAAACCATGATTTTCAAAGGAAAAAGCTGCTTCTCTCTCATAATTTTATTGTTGCTCCCTCTTTTTAAAATCAAATATCAATACCTCTAATGAGAAACTATTGGGAGTCTTATCTGTGCGCTATGTTATGAATTAAGCATTTGGGCAAAAATAAAAATGATGTAAAAAGTTTTAGTTTTTGACTTTTGTGTTGAGAAAGTAAACCAGTTATAGACACATAAAATATCCTGTAATTAGGGGAAGGGATAATGGGTAAAAAATATACTGATAAAAAATTGAAGAGGACATTGATAGTAAGTAAAAATATTATAGCAAAGTTATGAAAATTCATGTATGTCAATAAAAAGCGTAGAATAAAATATTTAACACAAAAAGTAGAAGTGGTTCAGCAAAAATTACATTGTAGTCACCTTTCTTAAAAATATTATTAGGTATTTTTGTTCTGTGTATAATTGGGAAGAATTTGGAAAGTTAAATCTTCAAAAATTAATATTTTTCTTAGGTCTGTAGGGACTAATGGGCTTCTCAATTTAGGCTACTTGTTGTGGCAAAATTCCTCTAACCAATGCTGCCAGCTATCTCTATATTTTTCAGCAGAGCAGAGTATTGTTATTTCCTTTTGTATAAAACTCTAATCATTAAAAAATTGATTGTTGTAATGTATTTTTATATTCAAAGCAAATGTGCTTGACACAAGGTTTAAGTGCCTTATTAATAGCCAGCCCTGACCTTGACTAAAACATTTATTCAATCTCTTAGGCAGTGTGTTAAGTGTATACTAAATTTTCTAATTTATTCAAACTAGTGATTTGTGTGATTAATGAATTTATATATTATATATATACTTTATATATATACAAATATGTACCTGTCAATAATTTCAAATTGGTAGATTTTTTTGTAAAATTTTGATGGATATTTTCATAAAATGATAGAGTGTCACATGAATCTATACATGAAACTTTCATATATTCCTGTAAATTGAGATATGTTTACCACTGGCATTATTTTAGTTAGGTTACTAACATGGATACTAAATATGTATTAAAAGAAATATACCTAGTATAGTCATTCTACTCAACACATTGTATAGTTGATGGTTTATTTGTTATTAACTTTAACGACTGACATTTACTTGTTATTTGAGCAGTCACCAGCTTCCCTGCACACAGCATTGTATAATTGAATACAGATTTGCATTTTGTAATACCTTTCTTTTTTAAGTTGTGTGCATTTTAAAACCACTATTGTCTGAGTCATGCATTAAAACAAGAGAAAAACTTCCAGTTTGCACAAAATGGCATAAACGGATTTTTCCCTGCTCCTTGCAGCTAAGAATAACAACAAAACCTGGAAATCATACAAGAGAAAATCAAAAGAAAACTGTGAAAGGTAGTCACAAGAGCAAACTGGTTTGAGACCCCAGGACTAGAGGAAAACAAACTGCAGCAGGTCCTCTTATGTGCCTCTATCCAACAGAAGAAGGGAACTCAAACCTATCATTTTCCTATCTTCTGACCCAGTAACAGAAGGCAGCCCAGCTAGGTTCCTCCCTGAATTGGAGTCTCTCTGACAGTACTAGATGAGCTCCATACACCTTGCAAGGACTGTTGAATGGGAGCCCTTCTAATAATAAGCAGCTGGGGTAAGTGCCTCTTCTTCCCCCAAGGTTTAACACTACTCTGTTCTGCTGAGAGACATAAAGATATCAGTCTCATTGATTAGAGGAAGTGTACCACAAGAAGTAGCCTGATTTGAGAATCCCCTTAGTCCCTGCAGGTCTAAGATACCCTCACTAACCCCAGGAAATACTTTAATGGCCAAGTGGCACTGGTGCAAGGGATTCTACCACCGAAAGTGGCCTAGTTCAGAAAGCCTCTTTGTTCCTGTGGGCCTGAGGCTGTCCTCTTTTGCACAGAGACACTGGAGCAGCTACAAGGTGCTGGTAGAGGGATGTCTTAACAACAAACTTCTATCCAGAAAGTATTCTCTGTCCCCAACATACATGGGGATCCTGCAACAAGTCCTGGCCATTGAAGCCTCTTCATCCCTACAGGATCAAGACTCTCTTTTTGAACAGGGGACATGAAAGTAGACAGGTATAAATTACAAAAGAAACACAGCCACAATAAATGACCTGGCTCAGAAAGCATCTTTTAGCTTAGGGACTTGGGACTTCCCTTTCCCATCCAGAAACAACTGAGAAACCACAGGGTACTGGTAGGATTATCTACCAGAAGTAGTACCTAGCCAGGGAAGCCTCTTTGACACTTTGGTCATGAGCATCCTATCTCTCCCACCCAGAAACATAAGAACAACTGTAGAGTACCAGTACAGAGATTCTGCCACAATAATCATCCCATCCTCTGAAAGCAACTTTATAAATCTTTATAGATCTGAGAAAAGTCTACTCCACCTAGTGGCACTAGGCACTCTTTCTGGGAAATTTCATTTGCCCCTTCAGGCCATATCATCAGGAATTTTTGAGAGTACAAACGTCACCAAGCAGGTCACAGTAATACCACAAAGAGTCTGAAAATAGAACTATCTTTGTAGCCACAGTTCATAAAAGTAGAATGGGGCTTGTGTATTAAACTATGTAGGATGAATACCTGCTAAAATAAAAGATAGAAATAAGATCGAGATTCTCTACACACGATAGACAAAATGTCCTACAATACTAAGAACCAATAAAACCACAATTGGAATTAGAAAAAATATCTACTAATGCCATCACTGAAATAAATTAGATGTTGGAGTGATCAGACAATCATTGTAAAGTAAAAGTTAAAAAACTTACTTAAACAGCCGAATGCAACTTCTAGGGAAAAAAAAAATAGAAACCCTCAGCAAGTAAACAGAGGTAAAGAATAAAATGGGATAAATAGAACTGAAAAAAATAGCCCTAATGGAAAAAAATACTGAATGGACACAATAATGCAGTGAAGATGAAAAAGGATAAAATCAGTGAACTTTATTGCATATCAATAGAATATACTCAGTATGAAGAACAAAGAGAAGATAGAATTTTTTTTTAGATGAACAAGGCCTCAGAAACCTGTAGGACAATAGCAAAAGATCCAACACATAATTGTAGTCCCTGAAGGAGAATTTAAAAATTACCAAAAATTATGGCTAAAAAATTCCCAAATTTGATAAAAGACACAAACTTACACATCATTAAAGCTTAGTGAACCCCAAACAGAATATACCCAAAAGATTTCATGACAATATGCATCATAGGTATAATTATGAAAACTAAAGGGCAAAACTTTGTATTTATAAATGCTGCAAATTAGGTGGTAAAGGTACTGATTCCTAAAATAAAAGCCTCACAAACTATAAAAACTCAACAAAGATAAATTACATAGTCCAAATAGTACAATAACCATTGAAGAATTTGTATTCATAATTTAAAATTATTGAAAAAGCAATTGAAAGGGCTTAGAGAAACTCTGTTGAAATTTACCAATCATTAAAGAATTAACTTCTGTTGTACACAATATATACCAGAAAATAAAAGGGAAGAAAAGCTTCCCAACTTATTTTATGTGGCCAGTATTACCTTGATGGTCAAACCAAATTAAAACAGTACCCCCCCCCAAAAAATAACTAAAACACAAACAAACAAAAAAACCCCACAGGTCAATTTTTCCCTTAAATCTAGACACAAAAATTCTTCACAATATAATAGCAAATTTTAAACAACAAAGTATGAAAATAACTATACAGCAAGACTAAATGCCATTTATTTTAGGGTGTACAAGTGTGGTTAAATATTTTATAATTAATCAGTATCATATACATAGGCTGAAGTAGAAGCATTATGATTACATAAATTAACACAAAACAAACGTATGAAAAAAATTCAACACTCATAATAAAAAGTCTCAGCACATCAGGAATGGAGGAAAATTCCTCAACAACAAAAGGAGCACTTACAAAAAGCCTACAGCTGGCAATACTTTATACGGAAAGACTGAATGCTTTCCTTCCAAACTCGGGAAGAAGGTAATATGTCCATCCTCACTACTCTTGTTCAACATTGTACTGGAAGCTTAGCAAAAGCAATCAGGCAATAAAATAAAATAAAAGGCACACATTTTTAAAAAGAGAAAAAGTCTATAGTGGATATGATGTGTACATCGAAAATCCCAAATATTCTACCAGAATATTCTACCAGAATCCTAAAACTAATAAATAAGTAAGATTTTATAATACAAGTTCAACATTCACAGATCAATTGCATTCCTACATATAATAATAACGAACAAGGCACAGAGTCTGTATGATTTTTTTTTTTTAATAGAAAAATTTATTTTTTTTATTTTTTTATTTTTTTTTATTTTTTTTAATAATTAATCAGTATTTTTATTATAGTTTTGTGGGGTACAGTTAAGGGTTTGGTATACAATTACGTTTCATTCAGACACCCTGTTGATAAGAGGTGTTTTCCCAGCCCCAGACAGATATTTGCTACTGTTAATCCCATCTCCCTCCCCCCCATAGTTTCCTAGTACCGTCAGTCATTCTCCTAGAGTCTGTATGATTAAAATTATCAGTGACATTAAAATAAATACAGAAGACCTAAATATATGGAGAGACGTCATTTTCATGAACTGGAAGACTCACCAAAGTAAATATATTAATTCTTCCTAAACTGATCTGTTGAAACACAATTCTCATGAAAATTTCAGTAGTACACTTTAACATACACAAGCTTATTACAAAATTAATATAGAATGGTACAGCACCTATGATAGCCAAACAGAAAAATAAAATGGAAGAATATATTGGAGAAATCACTCTTAATGATGTATGACATAGATGCATAATAATCTATTGATTAAATACTGGTAGTATACAGACACATAAATCAATGAAACAGAATTGAGAACCAAGAAATGGATCCACAAATATACCTAATTTTTTATAGCCTTATTGAGGTAAAATTAATATACAAACACATTCACTTATTTAATGTATGTAATTTGAAGAATTTGAACATATGTATATACCTGTAAACCATCACCACAACCAAGTAATAAACATCTCAATTACCTCCAAAAGTTTACTTGTGCCCTTTGTTTTTGATAAAGGAAAAATCCAGTGGAGGAGAAATATCCTTTTTAATAAAAGATGTTTTAGTATTTGGACATCCATTGACAAAAACATGAACCTCAATCTGAATATCATGGAGACATAAACATAAATATAAAACTATAAAACTTATTTGAAAAATAGAACGTTTTAGGTACTAAAGCTAAATAAAGTTTTTTTAGACTTGACACCAAACACATTAGCCATAAAAGGAAAATTTGATAAAGAGGACCTCATCAAAATTAAAAGCTTCTGTTCTGCAAAATGTCCTGTTAAAAAGACTAAATACAGGCTACAGACTTGGAGAAAATTTTTGCAAATTGTGTATGTGACAAAGGACTAGTATCAAGAATATATAAGGAACTTTCAAAACTAAATATTTAAAGCATAAAAAATGGACAAAGACATGCACAGACATTTTACCAGTAAAGGTATACAGATAGCATATGTAAGTGCTTTAAAAGATACTACTCATAAAATGATTAGCCATTCAGAAAATGGAAATTAAAATTAAAATGAGATATTATTACACACCGGTCAAATATATAAGCAAGAAAATAGACACTAAATGCTTGTGAGGAAATAGAGAAATTAGATCACTTATATGTTGCTGGTAGGAGTGTGTAACATGATGCAGCCATGCTGGAAAATAGTTTTCAGAATTCATTTTAAAACTTGATTTAGCTATGATTCAGCAATTTCATTCTTAGTCATCCTAAATAAATGGAAACTTGTTTTCATGCAAAACCTTGTACCCAAACACAAGATCCTATCCAAATATCCTTGTTTGTGAATGGTTACAAAACTGTGATACTTACATTTCATGAGATGTTACCCAACAATTAAAAAGGAACATGCGATAGTATGTGCAATTTGGATAAATCTCATGGGATTTATGTTGAGTGAGAAAAAATCTAAAATGGATGCATGCTACATGTTTCCATTTATGTAATAATTGTGAAGAAACATCATTATAGAGATGGCAAATAATTATAATCCCCTCCAGCTCTAGGGCTCAGAAATTGGAACCACATATACAGCACTGAGTGTGTGTATTTATGGCTGTGCATGTCTCACTGTTAGGGGGTAGGAGGGCGAGGATAGCAATATGCCCCGGAAGCAAAATACAGTTGAGCATGACTGGGTTCTCTGGTGAGTGCTCAGTTCAAGATGCCCAAGAGTCGTAAACATGTTGAGAAAGTTTCCAGAAGATGCTCAAGGGGTATCTAGGTGTGGGTTCTCAGAAAACTGCAGAGCTTTCCCTGCATGTGGCCTCTCCCAGGGGCAGTGGACCATCAGATTGGATCTGTTTTAACTGAGGTAAAATGAACATAAAACTAACGATTTTAAAGTGTACAATTCAGTGGCATTTAGTACATTCATTATGTTATGCTACTGCCACCTCTATTGTGATCCAAAATAGTGTTTTCACCCCAAAAGGAAACGCTGTACCCAACCAGTCCATATTTCTTCCTCATCCAGACCCTAACAACCGCTATTGTCCTTTCTGTCTCTAAGGGTTTGAATATTTTGGTCTTCGTATAAATGGAATCATATAATATGTGGTCCTTTGTGATTGGCTTCTTTCACTCAATACGATGTTATAGGGATTGAAGGAGGTGGTATGTGTGGCTATTAAAGGATAATTGAGGTATCTTGTGGCGATGGTACTTTTTACACTCTTGATTGTGTCTGTGCTTACTTGAAGTGACATGGTAAAATTGAAGATGCCTGTATCTACAGACATACACATACACACACAAATGAATGCATGTATAAACATTTATATCTGAAGGCAGTGTATGGATTATACCCATGTCAATTCTTCCATTTTGATATTGTACAATAGTTTTGTAAGGTGTGAATATTGAGAAAGCCTTGGTGAAGGGTGCACAGGACCTCCCTAAACATTTTTTGAAACTTCCTGTGAACTTATACGTATATTAAATTAATTTTTTAAAGCAGGCTTAGCACGGTTTCTTAGATCCTGATCCTAATGAAATTAAATACATCATTTTAGTACCTATGTAATATTAATGCTCACTCCATTGACAAAAAAAATGTGATAGGGTTTTGCTTCCTTTTTCACTTACAATATCAGTTTTTGTTTTGCTTAATTTAATTGTCTCCTTGGAAGACAACTTGAGAAATACAATTCCAACTTATGTAAAGTGTTCAAATAAATGTAGCTTAGTCTCGTGCTCTATGGAATTTGGACTCCATGGTTCAATTAAATTTAAAACAAGCTAAAAACAAATCAGAGACTAATCTTAAGTTACCATCTTCTTTTATTGCTAAACAGGGACCCTCATCATTGTAGTACAAAAGAAAAAGACACATTTTTCACACCAAGAGCTGGAAGGACCTGATCACAGAATTAAAAAAAGGAATAATTAAAAAAAAACAACTTCAGTATCTTCATGCGTTTTTTTGTTTTATCATGACCTAATGTAACCTTTAACCTGTATGCAAATGCAGGTATAAAAACTCCTCAAATAACATTTGACAAGCCAGACAGTCTTGCAAGAAACATAACTAGCAATGATCAATTTGAGCAAAAGTATAATATGTAAAATGAAAATCGATTGAATTCCAAGCCTAACAAAAATGTTATAACCACTAAATGGAATATAATATATCCCATTTTAAGAAGCTTGTATTTACATTGCCTGACATTTGGAAACAGCAGTGATATTAATGAACTTTAAGTTAAACAGTCATATAATTTTGTAGTACCACCACATAAAAATGATTTGTAGTGTTAGTAATAGTGTTTTCTGACTGCAGCTGATAAGTATATGTATGTAAATATACACAGATATGCATACATATATGGAATATATGTGGATGTATGTACATATCATATACTTTTCCATTGGCACATAATTATTTCAATATTTTCCTAATTTTCTAAGGGGCTAACAGCCTATCTTACTCATTCCCATATTTACTTTTAGTCCTGTTTAATTAACCATGAGAATGCTTTTTCATTTAGGTCAGGTCTTACTTATCTGAGTTCTACAGTCCAGCACAATCCCAATTTTTTCTTTGAAATACTTCCTAAATACAACATTAATCTCTCTTCTTTCTGGCCTTATCTAACATTAATTGCATATACCACAGGTGTTGACACTTAATTATAGATGTCTCAGCTTGTCCCAGAAAGGATTTTTGTTGGTACAGAAACATACACTATATTCTATTTTAAATACAAAAATAATTGCTGACATTTATAACAGAAGATCTGGAATTTTGCTTGCTATTAATTCTACTTCTTGCAACAACCCCACATTTAGTCCATTTTTCCAATGAGAAAGGCCAGAGTTTGAAAGCCTTAAATAAAGTACCCAGGTGACTCAGCTAGTCAGTGATACAGGTGGGACTTAAACCCAAGCTCACTGACTCCCAAACTTGACTCTTAACCAGTACGCAATGCTAATTGTAGGTATTTCAAAGGAGCAAATTTTTAGAGATGTTTACTCTTTTGAATACATATAAGACTAATATTTACTAGTATGAACCAAACATTGATTAAGTCAAAGCTAGTAATACACAAAAACTTAAGTAATATCTTTAAGACTCCATATAGCCTGAACTTTATATTCAGGATGAATAAGATTCCTTTCTCTGCTTCAAAAACCAAATAAACACAACAAAAGCAAACAAACAAGCAAACAAAAACAATGGCTCCAATGCCACTGTGTAGAAGAGTACAAATCAGTGTGGTGACTCAAGGTATGTAAAATAGGCCCTGTTGTTGATCTAATTCACTACCCATGTCAGAGGCCAGTGTGCCACCCAAAAGTCAGCCTCAGTGCTGTCTTCTTTGCTATAAAGACAATAGTTTTAGTATCCTTGTTTTAAAAGTTTTAAAATGCTAAACTAGTACAACTTCTGTGGAAAACAGTGTGGCAATTTATAAAAGATCTAAAAATCGACCTTCCATATGACTCAGCAATTCCCCTTCTGGGAATATAACTGGAGGAACTCAAATAACTGTCAAAAAGATACCTGCACACACATGTTTATTGCAACCTTAATCACAATAGCAAAAACATGGAAACAACCATGCTGCCCATTGAAAGTGAACTGGATAAAGAAAATGTGGTACATATACATGATGGAATATTCCACAGCCATAAAGAAAAAGAAAATTATGGGCTTCCCAAAAATTTGGATGGATTTAGGGTCTATAACACTCAGGGATCTATCACAGAAAGGAAGATCTCAGTACTAAATATACTCACTCATAAGCAGACCTTGAACATTTATCATAATACTATAAGAAAGGGATTGGCAGTAGGAGGACACTATCAGGAGAGGAGGGAGGCACATAACATCAGTAAGCATACCTGATCTCAAACCACGCCGAGTGGGAACCAAGGGGAGGCTTAAACTTTACCTGTATGATGACCACTTGTGTACCTAACCCTGAATTGTACCCCACATCTTCAAAATAAGAAAATGAAGTTTATAAACAAACTATCAGAGCAAAAAATAAAATAAAATAAAAAATAAATAAAATGCTTCCAAAGCCCTAAAATCTTTCTGGAGGAGGAAGACCTACAGATGGGGTACATACAAGTCTGAAATCATCATGAGCTTCTCAGTGGCAGATTCCATTAGTAGTGTTTGAAACACATTGTTTGTACCTAGTAAGTTCCAGATTTTAGTGGCTAGTACTAAAAAAAAGAAGGTAGCTTTCAATGTTTATATATTTATTGAGGAGTCATTTCTTCCAAAAACCTCATTAACTAATCAATTTGTACATGCACTTCTCTAATTTGAACTTTGTGATGGAATGGTTTTCTATACTTCATCTTATCCTATAAATTAATAACAAATTACCTTTAGTAAAAATCCTTTTTTTCGCCACTTCTTTTGCTCTTAAATTTCCAGCATGTTCTTTACACACATGTAAATTAGGTCAGACTAAGATTCTGACCCTACACTCTGCTTTGGATCTCACCTCATTTTTCAATATTCTCAAGATGAATTTTCTAAATATTTTTAGCTTAGTCTTTTTAAAGTTATCAAATTATAGGTAGTGCTGATTTGGTGGTAGTTGATATCAGTGTAATGTATAAAGTATAATGAAAACAGTATTTAGTTTAAGGTATGTACTGCAGAATTCTCTAGGATTTATCATCAAACTACCTGTGTGACCTAGATCTAATTATATAAAATCTGAGCTTACATTTTTTTCAGTAATAGGAAGAAGGCTACATTAGATGATTTGTAACATACTCTTTAATATCTTTGACAAAAAGATTCAGTTATCTGATTTCATATCCTACCTGTGTTTGTTTTGTATTCTCTTATTTATGCTGGGAAATGTGAATCCATATAGTCACTGAATTACCATAATGAGTGCATCTCCTGGCACTGGTATTAAGATTGAGATTTTTTACTATTGATGGACAGAGTTGTAGTAGTGTGAGGCAATATTTCTTATTATATTGCTTTTCTGAAAGTTAGTGAGCAGTGTAATCCTGTTAGCAAAATAAAACGTGAAGCCAAACAAATTGCCTTTCATATTTACAGAGGGCAGGCATGCATGTTACTTTACATTATGCATAACTGAAGTTGTAAAATACTGCTGTAGTGTTTTGATGATTCAACAGTTAGTGTTCATCCTCAAAGAGTTGATGCTAACAGAAGATGCCCTGATATATCATATGCCAATTACATATCACTTCATATGTGCTCTTAAAAATATAAAATTGAAACTCTTAGAATTCACTGAATATCAGAAGTTTAAAATTCTGGATGACGGAAAGGGATATAATTTGATATTTGAATTTAAGTACTGGATTAGATTATTTCAAGATGCAGGAATATTTGCAAGGTCTGTATGACCTTTACATAGCATGATCTACTGGAAACCTGTTTTTCCAAATGTTTATATGTACACACATTGACATTTAAACTGAAAACAATGGGATATAAATCCTCTCATTAAAAAGGTGTCACTGACTAATTGCTATTCTTGCAGCAGTGTTGTCCTTTTTTCTTGCATGATATATGCATTTTTTGTAAAAAAAATTGCTATTTACAAAATGCATCATTCAGAGGTTGCAACCAAGGTTAAAGGCGTCAGATTTGAACTTTAACTTAGACAAGTTCAAAACATGTCATAACAGGGTCGCTATTTGACATTCCATTGTTGTTCGGAGCTCTACTGTGTGTTAAGCTGCACTGAGTTGACGGTTCCAACCAGTTACCTTTATTGCTGTATTGTACAGCTACCATCTCTGGGTAATGCTGAGAAGTGGAAGGTGCTGATATAGTAGTTTCGAATGTGCCATTAATCATTCAGTGAATATTTAGGAAGTGTCAGATACAATGTTATGTGTTGGGAATACATTGGTGAACAAGACAATTTTTTACTCCCATGATGATTAAAATCCATTGGTTTTTAATTATTTCTGGATTTGTCAATTTCCCAGGGGCCTACTGCAAGCAAAAGTAAGTGACTAAAGCCTGCCTCTAATCTTTCTCTTTGTACTCGTTATTTTTCCTTTCATTTTGTCAAACATACATGATTTGATCCATTATTGTCTCAATTCTTCCTCAGATCAGTGAAATAACCAGATCATGAGCAGCTCCCCCTCTAATTACAGTTTGCATCATTTGCTTGTGTTGTTTCTCATTTTAATGTAATTAACATCAAGAGAATTTTACTGTAGGGCAACTATTACAGTCAGCTTCCCCATAACATGTAGTGTTTCAAACTTGACTTTTGAGAAAAGCTTTAACTCTATCCCAGAATACTCCCAATAAGTTGATGGCTTGCTTCAGCTTTATGGTCCAAATAATGTAACCCATTTCACCATTCTATCTGCCATATTTTTTTTTGTCCTTTTTGTTCTTTAAAGTGTGGCTGAATTATAAATTTTCCCCTGAATTAATATTAGCCACAAAATAACTGATAATTTCTTCACTATACAAGAATTTTCTCTCTAATCTACATCTTCTCAGTTCTCTCCAACTACAAAGAAATTTTTCTTCTCTGAATTTAGAAATTTTATGACAAATTTTATTTGCCACTTATTTGGTCATTATACATGTTTTGACTTACATCGTTGAATTGTCTTATTGTGTTTTCATACTTACAGTTTCATTAAATGTAATAACTCCAGAGTTGGGATTTTAAGCTAGATTGGAAGATAGACAATTTATAACAGTACAGAGCTTGAAAACTATTGGGCATTTGATAAATGTTTGCTTTACTTATTTTTTTAGTTTTAAGTAAAAATAGTCTTCATTAGTCTTTTAGACCTTCAATAAGATTAGCATGTAAAATATTAACTAAAAATAAGTAGCAATAAAATAAGTTTAATTACTCCAAAATTTGTGGTGCTTTTATGATTAAAAATAATAAATATAAATATATTAATTTGGACACTATAAAACTATTGGAACTATAACTTACCAATATTAGTAATACCGTCTATACAAATGCTTTATAGTTACTTTATAGTCAATAAACAAATGTTCACAGATAGTCAATAAACAAATGTTCACAGATAAACAAATGTTCACAGTGCTATTTCTTATAGATCTTTGAAAAGGCAGATAATATATTGCCACAAACAGCACATTTAAAGATAATCTGGAATATCAAAATAGTAAAAAAAACAGTCTTAGTTTGGGTGAAAAAAATTCTTGTTCTTTTGTCACAGCTATTACTAATTTGAATAGCTTATTTTTAAAAATAAGATAAATACACCCAAGATTCTGTTTATTTCTGGTTTGGAACTAGATACAGTTTATATAATAAAAAATGTAATGATCCCATATTGACCCTTTCTCTTCAAGTTAATAGTACATTCAGCTCCCTAGATTGAAGTTGTTTGTATTTATATTACATTTTTCTCATATTTGTTCTCCTTTTCCAAAGACCAATTATTGATGATATTATTAAATACCCTTGGAAGGTGTTAAAATTTTCTGGTTGAAGACACGTGCAATTGGCGGATTTTACTGCTGTCTAGTTTTTTCTCAGGTGCTTAATCTGAGGTTGTCCCTTCTAAGTCTCACCACTGATTGGGAGTTAGGGTGCTTAACCTCATTGTTGTGTGGGAATTCATTGTAATTGTCTCAAGGTATTGCGGAAACAGAAGGACTCATGTAGAGCAATTCAAATGAGAATGAACGGATATTGTGTGTGCAGTGGGCATCTTCTGTCCTCAGTCCTGGCGATTCTCTACTGTGCCTGGGGAAAGAGTGGTACAGGATTGCCACTCTTTTTCTATTTTTCTTTTCCAGTTATATTGTTTCAGGATACACTGTGAACCTTACTTTACTCACATCTACCATTTTGGCTCTCAAAAGATAGTTTGGAAAATTTTTTAGAAATCTGACCATCTGCAGTTTCTTGATATTTTCAACCTTAATATAATACTTTTTTCTTTTACTTTCCATTAATGATATTTGAAAAAATAAGGACCAGGAAGTAAAGTGGGAATTTTAAAATAGAAAGACAAAAACAGGCCAGACTCGGTGGCTCAGCCTGTAATCCCATCACTGAACTCCAGCTTGGGCAACGGAGACTACAACTCAAAAAAAAAGAGATAAAAATATAAGCATTATCTCACTAGAGACATAAACCAAATATTGTGTTGATTAGGGCAGGATAAAGACAGCATTCCCCCTTTCAATCACTTATGGCTATCATCCATTTGGTAATAATTGTAAAGCTAGAAATATATATATATATATTTATTATATATATATTTATTATATATCAAAGTGTCAAGAATATATGCACATTTTAAGAGATGTTATTTATGCATAATTTTATTTTTCTATTATCAGAATTGTCTGGACACTGATGGCAACAACTCTGAGCACCTCTTGTAATTGCAGAAGTCAAGCATGACTTGTATTCATCTTTTGTTATCACTATATATTGAATATTTTAATGCAGTGTTTTCATTTATTAAAATGAGTATACCTTTTTTGGCATTTTGTGTGTGTGTGTGTGTGTGTGTGTGTGTGTGTGTGTGTGTGTACACACAAGTTGCCTCCATATGGATTTTTTTTATCATGACCTTTTATTATATTACTTATTACCGGTCCAGAGTATTTGTCTTGAGACCTTTGCAAAACTCGAAATTTGTAAATACCACTTAAGCATATAATTCTGCTCATATAATGTAGTAAACTGTAACTGAATAATTAGAGACCCCATCAGACCCTTAATTATTATATAAACTAAAGTCATTTATAAAGCTATTAAAATAAAGTCTACTTCTTAAAAAACACATTGAATTACATAATTCCAATATAATTTTCTACCATGAACTCATGTGAATCTTAAAGTAATTGTAACAAGTGAATAATGTTGATCATGATCGTTGTTGTGTAATAGGTGCTTGGCATGTTATCTCTAAAAGATAACAGTTTTTGTCTGTGCTTAATGTCTTATTTCTTCTCACATTTTTTTTTTTCTTTACTTGAGAAGAAACATCTTCGGAAATAAAAATACTTATATGACAATCTGGCCATCCATACTTCTTGTTCCTGAAATATAAATGCTTTCTAATGTTTTTCATTCAATTCATGCTCTGTTATGATTGTTCCCATGGCTGAACTAGTACCTCTCTCACCGTTCACTTGATGAAAATATATGCCCAAGATCTTGTCTTTCTTCTAGAATCTGCAAATATCAAGAATCATATATTTGTAACCTCTATCTTCTTTAAAATTAACCATTATTCTGACTTGTACCCCACATCTCAATAATAAAAGAAAAAGAAAAAAATTAAAAGAGTTAAACACCGTTTCAACTTTCACTAAACCTCTGACTCCTACTTGATGATTTATTGAACTTTATACTCAATAAAGCAGTTTCACAGCTGCTTTTTGGTATTTATTCATTTTGTATCAAGAATATACTGGAGTCTAATAATTTTTAAAATCTCAAGCCTTGCTGATTTCGACATTGCACTTTTAATTATCCTAAACTTCTACTTCACTGTGCCAAGAATCATCTATTTTGTAAAACTCTTTACTTTCTCTACATTTCGATTGCCAGCATTATCAGCTATCTTTAGAGCAGCAGAAGTTGGAGAGATGGCACGAAAACTATTTGTGATGTATTTTTCTCAAAAGAGGAAAGCTTGCTTCAAAGCAGGGAAATCAATAACTACCCAATAATAAGGGGAAGCCCAAGTTGCTTGTAAGAAAGAGTGGAGGCCTTTTTGGATGACTCACTAACATAAATGACTTATATGTGTGCCTCAGTATAATATCAATATTCTAGATATAGTAGAGCTCTGGTGTTTCTTGAGAATAGTCAGATGCAGCAGTAGTAAATCAATAATTTAATAAACCCAAGGGTCTTCTTAACTGGGAAAAAAAAGCTGACTAAATAATCCAGTTGCTTATAAAGCACTAATATTTAGTACTAAAAAGACCTGTCAATATATGTATATTTATTTTATGTTAACTATAAGCTGTGTTGCTGATTAAGCTTATACTAAGTTCAAGAGTTTTAACTTACAATTCTATAAATATGGAATCTTAGAACTTTACATCTTTTTCATGAAAAATCCTAGAATATATACTATAAAAAGTGTGAGATTTATCTTTTATGTGTTTCTTTTGGCCCATGTTTGTATTTTCAGCTTATTTTATATCACAGTTTCATATGTGGCAAGACTGAATCTTGGAATGAGATATTGGAATTTAATATAGCTCTGTTGATGTGTATTTTTTAAATTAGCAATAACTCACTGGGTCTTCTGTTGCTAATCCCCGGGATTTCAACTAAAATGTAAAATGGAGAAATGAGAGAACTTGACATAAATTCTCAGCAGTTATTTATATAAATAAGTCCACAAGGGGCCTAGGAAACAATATGGGTCAGTCTTATTTTCAATTGTAGCAAACAAAGGAATAGTTTGTCAACATCTGATGAGCATTGCAATGTATTTTTCTATAATGACATCTTTTGAGTTTTAGAGCATTCTTGGAGATTAGAGCTTCCAATACAAGCTCCAGGGTGGATTGAATTCATGTGTACCAGTGACAGAAAAACCTAGACAAAGTTCAGAAATATAGTGGGCCCACTGAATATAGACTCACCTCGTCTAAGATTCTCTAGGGTAAAAAAACAAACAAACAAATAAAAAAGTTCTCTAGACTTAGCCTAGATGCCTCCTAAGCTTTAAAGGTCAATGATATTTCAAGTGAATAGACAATCTGAACTAGGCACAATCATGGTTCTCACACTGATAATGTGCTTGCCAAGCATAATTTTTTTCCCTACTTTCTGTGTAATTATTCCTTATTCCTTGAGTGTCCTTCTTCCTTCTCCTGGTCCTTGGTGACCACAAGCCCCTATGTTCCCACAATTTAGACATGAAATGTTAAGGAATCCATTGTGAAAATATTTTTTCAAGGTCATAATTTCTCTTTCTGTGCTATGATAGCAAGCCCAGCATAGATGGATTTATAGTTTAGCATTTCTCTCATAACTTACTTTGATCATAAAGAAAATATGACTGACTGTTTTCTTCAATGTTGATTTATTTGAAAATTGATTACTTTATGGATGCCCTCCAATTAATATGCATAAGGAAACTACCTTTATCTTTACTTAAATTCAAACCTTTGGATACACAAAAAAGAGAAAGTTCTATGTGGAAAGGACAATGGAGACTTCGCAACTTCAATTCTGATTCCATAGTTTTCATTTTACACTTAGGGATATTTTTACTGTTTGATGGTTTAACAGTCTAAACTTAGAGTAAACTAGGACCTGCTTTGCCCCTTAATGTTGTGTATAATCACAGTTGTGTCCTGTCAAAATTTTTTAAAAAGACTTTACCCTAGGCTGTAAAACCTAAAAGGGAAATAAACAAGGAAATAACAATGAACTAGATAATTTGTGCTGATAAACTACTATTTGTCCTGCATGGACTAAGATCCTATCCTTCCAATCTTGTGGCAAAGTACCCTGAAATTAGTATCATATAATAACCGTTTTCATCACCTAACCTCTTGAAAGGTACATAGAGTTTTTATTTTCTGTCAAAGTATTATTTTTGATATTTGGTGTCTTGTTTTTAGAATCGTTTTCTGGCAAGGATAGGGCCTTATCCATGGACTCAACAATGCATTTCTTTTGGAAAAAGCTTGTACATTTGGCAATTTATTTTAGCAGAATAAGTTTGAAAATTTATGCAAGCCAAATGACTATAATGTGTTCATACTTCCTTCACTAACTGTGTTAAGGATTAGTTGTATTTTTCACCCTGTAGAGTTAAAGCACTAGAATAGATGAACTTCAATGTCTTTTGGATTTTTTAAGATACCACTTGAGAGAAGATTTTTAATATAAGATTATTTGTATATACAGTTTCATCACAAATATTTGAACAATTTGTTGAACAATACATAGGATATTTAAAATATTTTAAAATTATAAGCACTTTATAAGTGAATTTTATTTTTTTGTAAACTCATTTCCCAGAGGTGCAGAGCAATATAATTCTTATTATTTGGAGGCATAAATTAAATTTAACTTAAGTAAACAACTTCTTGTAAGATTATATGACTATTTTTATTACTATTATTTTTAGAGAGAGTGATGACATTCTATCACTTGGTTTCATATTCATCTTTTTATAGATATTTGACTAGTAATATGTAATAATAGTGCTATGAATGGTGCCCTTAAGTCTGACTATTTGCTTAAAGGGCTAAAGAAAAATATATAAATGGAAATCAAATTAGCACCAAAGGAAAATAATAAACCCATAGAATGCCAGGTTGCATAGCTCAAGACTGAATAGTTCAAAATTCATAGCTCTGAAAATAAAAGGGAGTGGTTTTATACAAATGCTTTTAAAAAGAGCTCTCTAATTCTGGTAAGGTCACATGTGAATCTGAAATGATGGTTGATAAGGCACTGTAATAGAAAGAAAAATTTACAGTCTTCCTTTATCAAAGAAAGCCAAGAACATACTAAATATACATGTGAAGAATGAATAAATAATCTTTAAATGGACATGATACACATATGGACTAATTCTTAAGGACAGGTCATGTACATTTATTTTCTCATTTAAAAGGAGCTTTTTTTTTCTTTTAAAGATGTGGTGTACAATTCAGTATTAGGTATACAAGTGGTCATCGTACAGGTAAAGTTTGGGCCTCCCTTTGGTCCCCTCTTCTCCTGGCTTGAGATCAGGTACCCTTACTAATGTTGGTTCTCCTTCTCCCCCACCCCATCCCTTGGCAGTCTCCTGTGACTGCCCATCCCTTTTTTATATTATTATGGTAAATGTTCAGGGTCCACTGATAAGCGAGAACATGTGGTATTCAGTTCTTTATTTCTGTGAGCTATTTTTATATGTTTATTAGTATGAAATATGTCAAACAGAAGAGGACTGAGAATATGAGGTTTTGCCATATCTGATCTTGGAATGACCATACCAATTTATTCTTCCACTAGTTATGCATGCATCCCCTAGTTTTTACATCCTAATTGACTAGATATTGACACTTTAAAATTTGTCTCAATTTGATGAATGTGAAATTATGCCTAATTTGTCTATAATTAATAGATATTTTATATTCATTGACCCTTTAATTTTGTTTTCCATGAATCATCTGTTCATGCTCTTTGTCAGTTTTCCAATTGACCCATGGATCTACTTATTTTCATCTCTATTTTCCTTTAAACTATTAACGATTTTCCCTTTCACATATAGGTTCCTTAATAAACCTGGAAATGTTTTTAGTTTTTTCATTAGTAGTGTTTTATAATGAATCACAATTGTCCTAGCATCATTTTTTAAAAAAATGTTTACCTTGTCTCTACTCATCTGTAATGTCATTTCCATTTTTTATCAAAATTAATACATACAAATATTTCTGAACATCCTTTTTTGTTCTGCTCTTTATTTACCACTTATTCCTGTGCCAACACTGCATGTCCCAATGACTATAGATTTATAATTATGACATGTAACATAGAACACTGTACTCTACTTTGTTCTTCTTCAGAACTTACTTAGATAAATCCTAGTCCTTTGTCTAGTCTCAGTATTATCATATTATAAACTTCTATCTTTAATTCTTGCTTCTATGCAATTCTATCCATCCTCTTCTTTGGAGACTCTTATTGTTATATAATATTGCCCATATTTCATGTCTTTTAATTTTTAAGGTTATTTTCCTCCCCGTGTTGTGTTCTAGATTAGTTCTTCATTAGTATCTTCTAATTCAATAATTTCATATTTTTGTTTAATCTAGATATTTAACATGTTCTTTTAATGATTCATTTACTACATGTCATTTCCAATATTTATTGCCTTTTTCTCCTTAATATCACCTTTTTTTTTCAATTTCTACCTGCTTTTGTTTTATAATACCTTGTTCTGTTTAAATTGAGTTTTGCCTATTAATATTTTTGGTGAGAATTCTAAACATTTATTTATTTTATTTTTATTTCAATAGCTTTATGGGAGTATAAATAATTTTTGGTTACATACATGTATTGTATAGCAGCAAAGAAATCTGGTCTTTAAGTGCACCCACCACCCCCACCTAAATATTTTATTTTAAAGTATTCTCCAGACACTTAGATGAGAGAAATTCCATTTATACTGAATCTATGATTGAATCATTGTTGTTGCAGTCCTAGTGGTTTTCTGCCTTTTTTAGTCCTGTATTTATTCACAGATTTCTGAGTCATTTGGAGTGAAGGGTTTGCTTTTATTGCCATTGTGTTTGTTATTTCTGTTCCTCTCTTTATACCTCCCTATTCACTACTTTGATGTTGTCCCCATCTGGTCTCTGAAATAGCAGTCTCGATGTAAATAGTTCCCTGGCATGTGGGGTGGGAGGTGGGGGGTTGCTTGTGGTAATAATTCATTAAATATATTGAACATTCAGTACTCAGGTCAGTTTTTTTTTAGCCTATTTCTGCCTTCATTGTGTGTGTGTGTGTGTGTGTGTGTGTTATTCCCAAACGCTAGTGTAAGAAATTTCTAAAGTAATAGAGACTCAGACAGCAAGTCAGCAAAAATTTTAAGAATTGTTCTTTTCAAGAATGATTAATGATTGCTGGATGGACTTTTACCTTATCTTGTGACTTCAAGCGGTGATCTTAACTGTGTTTTCTCTTTTACATATGGACTCTTATTGAAGGAGCCTAAAAACAGGACCATGGTCAATCTGGGAAAAAGAGCCTATCAGAACTGCTGCTACTGTGTATGATCCATGAAAGTGGCAAACTTCCGTCTAAGCACTGCTGTGATATTGTGTTTTCTCTTTTTATATTTTATTTATCATTGCTCTGTATTTAAACATGTGACATGTATTAAGGCATGAAATATCCATACTATCTGGGTTAAAGAGGTTTCAACATTTTATATTTAATCTCCTGTTATTCACTCACTTCACAAAGTCAAAATAAAACCCACATCCAGGCATATACTGCTCAGATATTAATAGGATACACACTAAGATCATTATGTTTTAGAGAAATTAGGCACATATTATTATGACACAGTAGAATTAACATAAAACCAAACACCAGTAGTTTTCCTGTTAAAGCTTAATTTTAATTGTTTTTGTATATCAATATTTCCCTTTAGGATATGGACTCTTAGGTACTCAAACTGTTGTTGTGTGTGTATGTGTGGAGTGATTTTGTGATTTTCTGTCATAGTCTTCTAAATGAGCCTAGCACCTTACTTTAGTTCCACAAGTATTAATTGAGTCAATGAGCATTTAGTGGTCTTACAGGCAAAGATACAACTTCTGTGCTGCAGTGATTTTCAGACTGTCATCCACAAAAGAGAAGGCAATAAATACTTTTTAAAACTGAATTACTCTAAAAAGTCATGAGCAAGAAAACGGATTGGATTTTCTAAGAATATATAAGAGTAAACTAATGCCATTTCATTTTTTGTCAGGTTTGTATATGAAGCTGATACAAAAAGAATGAAGTTTTCTTAATTCTCAGTGAGTCATTTGATGAATTTCCTATAAATATAATAGGAAGTGTGGATATATATTTCTACATTTAAAATCATTGACAATTATTTCTTTAAAAGCTATTTTTTAAAAAATTCAGGGATTATTATTTATTTTGTCTTTCCCCTGTTTTTAATTCTCTGATGACATTTTAGAATATCACTTGAAGATTTTCAGTAGAAACGTGGATGGGAGAATACACACTCCTGTTCAGTCTCTGTGTTTCAGGAGAATATGAGTGTTTTTTTGAAAAAGAAGAAAAATATTCTTTAAGGAAAGCAGCACTGTTGCTTAAAAGTATTAGTTACGGCTACTTGGGGAGGCTGAGGTGGAAGGATCGCCAGAGCCCAGCAAGTCAACGCTGAGGTGGCCGTGAGTGTGCCACTGCACTCAAGCATTGGTGGCGGAATGAGACTCCAACTCAAAAAAAAAAAAGTATTTACCCACTAAACACATATTAGAATGGCTAAAGTCCAAAACACTGACAACACCAAATGCTGCCAAGGATGTGGTAAAAGAGAAACTCTCATTGCTGATGAGAATGAAAAATGGTAAGGCCTCTTTACAAGACAGTTTGACAGTTTCTTATAAAACTAACGTATAATTCGCCAATTGAACTCTTTGGTGTTTACCCAAGATGAGTTGAGAACATATCCACACAAAAACCTGCATACAAGTGTTTATAGCAGCTTTATTCATAATGGCCCAAACATGGAAACAAAGCAGTTGTCCCTCAGTAGGTAAGTGAAAATAAACTGGCACATGCAGCCAATAGAATATTATTGAACACTAAAAAGAAATGAGCTATCAAAACATGAAAAAAATTGAGGCACCTTCAATGTATGTTACTAAGTGGAAGAAGCCAATCTGAAAGACTACATTCTGTTGAATTTCAATTACATAGCATTCTATAAGAGGAAAAACTATGAGGACAGTAAAAGGATGAGTGGTTTCAGTTGTTGTCACGGGTTCGAGGGGAAAAGGGATGAATAGATGAATCATAGTAGACTTTTAGGGAAGTGAAACTACTTAGGGGCAACTCCCTATGGTCCTCTCCCACTACAGAGTTTTTCTGTCCTCCCAACAAATCCTTCTTTAAAAAAAAGAAACTACTTAGAACACGTTGAATTTTTTCTTGCCCCAAATGCTTGAATCAGAAGTGTTTCAGATTTCAGGGTTTTTTTTAATTTTGGAATATTTCCATTATACTTATTGGTTAAGCATCTTAAAACTGAAAAAATGAAATTCAAAATGATCCACCTTTGAGCATCATATCAGCATTCAAAAAGTTTGGGATTCTGGGTTTTAGATTTTTGGACTTGAGATGTTCAACCTGTGTGATGCTATAATGCTGGGTAGAACGTCCAAACACAAAGAATATACAACACCAAGAGTGAACCCTAATCCCAATCTACGAACTCTGGATGATGATGTATCAATGTAGGTTCATCATTTGTAACAAAGATACCAATGTGGTATGAAACTTTGCTACTGGCAGAAGCTGTGTATATGTGGAGATAGAGGCATCTCTCTACCTTCTAACTCAATCTAGCTGTGAAACTAAATCACCTCTAAAAAAATAAATTCTATTTTTAAAAAAGTGTTTATTAGGACAAAACATATTTTTGAGCATAATTTTTAAAACAGTGTAGGATAGTATCATATGCTCAAGACTGTACAATAATTACTTCGGAAATGTTTATCTTCAAACCTCTATATTTAAATAAAGTTTGTCCATATCGTCACAGGTATTTTATTTTCCTTTTCTGCATATATTAATATTTAACATGGAAATTAATTCAGTCTTGTATTATTCTGGCCATTATTCAAAGCCTCATACATGTTTGCTAATTTGTCACTTGTTCCTTATACAATATCTTGGCTATTTAATAAGCAGTTACAAAAGTCAAGAGAGTACTTCCCCAGTATGAGTTATAACTGACTATGTACTACATAATAAAATTAAGTTCAGAACAGATCATCAATGGCAGACGAACCTTCAGTTATGAAGAAAGCTTCTGTGGGAGTGACTATGTAAGAATTATAAAATGATGACAGTAAAGAGCCTTAGAATATCATATGATATAATTACATAAAGACACTAAAGACACCTTCCATCCTGTAGTAGAGGAAAACATCTCTAGGGCCATCTGCTGTCCTGTAGTCTCTAGTCATTTCATCATAAAAGCAATATTTATAGATAAATGTTCCCAGCCTTTCCCCAATTTTTAAAGAAATCTTTGAAAGTTTGTCTCAAAGAACATCTAGCAAAGTAATAATCATATTAAAAATGACTCCAAAATATTTAATACATTGTCTTGTGTTTCATGTAAACTGTTCTTAGTAGCAGAATTTTTGTTGGTGTTTTGGTGAAGGATGATCAGTTTTGTGGTGACTGTGTGAAAATATTTTTAAGCATTTATAATATGCTCTGGGACTGAAACACTTTGGTGTAGTCATATCTACAAAATAAATGAAATTGTGTAAAACATTATACCAGATCTTTTATAGTGAGCTGACAAGATGACAGTACAGTTTCTCACGGTTCAGACTGCCACAATATATAATGTAATGAGCCATAATGCTATTATTTTTCATCTTGGAATTTTAATGTTGCGTTTTGTACAGTTCTTAAAATATCATGCATAAAACATTGTATGGAAACAATGGTGAGTTTTACATTCATAATGTCATTAGGACCCTGCATTCTAATAATCATAGGAAACAATGGACATTTTTCCTCAGACTCTTTTGGAAACTGTTAATAGGAAGAATTGCTGCTGCAAGAAGGATATGATGTTGTAAAGGCATTCTGGCCGGATCTGTAGATAGGACAGTTTGATCAATTGTGTTGCTGGTAATCCCTATTAATGCACCTGGAGTGAGAAGCACATTTGAGGCTATGGTATCTTCGGTGATAGAGTAATTCTGTTTTACTCATCCTCAGTGCCAAGCACAAAAAAATATTTCATTGTTCTAATAATGAGTTGACTACTAGCTAAATGTGAAAAAGGGCAAGAGTCTTGGAAAAATAATAACTGTACAGAATGGGATATTGAACTTACCAGCTTATTAGAGAAGTTGGACATGGATCTGTAATATTTTGGATTACTAATGAGTGACATGAAATATTTTATTTCCAAACATTAATAAAAACAGCAAAGTATAAGAATTGAATGAGAAGGATGCTATGATATATATTTATTTTTGTACATGTTGACAAGTAAGGATAAATTAATCTCTTGGAATGAACCATCGTTGAAAGCACAGTTCTGTTAAGCGATGTCATTTAGTCTCCTTATTAACATACAGGGCAATTCTGTTGGATCACTTAGCATGGTGAGCTTATTAGGAAAATCACATTGGTTTCAGCAAAAATCTCATTTGACCTTTCTAAATGAAAATAGCATGATGCTAAAAATAATTGGTGAAAGGCCAATCTCTATACACGGAATGGTCTTTTGCAATCAACCACCATATTGAGAAGAAACTTTATTTTTTGTGTTCAGAATGCAGATGATTTTTCTGTTTCTTTTTTTAATTAAAGGGAATGAACGTGGTATTTACATTAAATGCAAATAGCACTTTCTTTCCTGCTGTTAGTGCATCTCAGAAATGGATACCTTTTTCTATCTTGATCTTCAGGAATCCCTTGATCTCACCAAAAAAGCAGGTATGCTTTTTTGAAAATAGAAAAATTGAAGGTAAGTTATATTTAAAATCTCTGAGTTTTGCACATTTTATAAAATCGTAACTAGGAATTGTTCAAGACATATTACTCAGTAATTATGTTTATAATGGAAAAGAAAATATGAACAGTGGTCTGCATAGTCACAACATCATAACACTATATCCTTTATTTGAGAAAATGAAGCATTGCGTTGCCATTTAATAATTGAAAAAATGTATAATGAATAGTATTGAGTAGGGTGCACTTACTATTAATTTTGTTCTTAAGCATATTTCTCAAACCACATGTTAGTTCAGATGAAACAAAAAACCAGAGATATTTAGTAAGTGTTTATATCTGAAATATAAATTGAAAATATTAATGCATTTTTTTCTTTTGGGATGAAGAATGTACTTTCTCAGTTGAAAATTCAATTTCTATTTAAAATCAAGATTAATGTGAAGTGTATGATTAATTTAAAATATAAATATTATATTTTTTATCCTAGAACAGAATAAAAAGATTTTGAAGGATTTTTATTACTCAAATAACCTAGAAGCCACACATTTCTAGAGAAAATATTTAGATAAATATAACCATGCATGAGGCTCAAGTAATGTACAATCAAACTAAAGTATAATTTCCTCTCTTTCTGTGGTTGTTGAAAATTAATTTTTGAATATCAGGTTCTATCTACTATAGTCTATCATACAATGACAACTCAATGTTTTTTTCTTCAATTATACCTAAAATATTTGCTCATATTTTAAACTAATCTGAAAATATCTGGCAAGGAATTTGTAGCTGTATTCATATGAGGTAGCATGCTGGCTTGTGTATACAGAAGGAAAAGAATTTAGCAATTCAGAAAAGAGAATATTTATAGTTTATTATAAAATATATAAAATACTTTATTGTGAATATAAATATAAATTATTACTGAGCTTGTGAGACTGTCAAGAAATCGAAGTGTCTACAAAATCTAAGCACTCAGTGATTAGACTATCAATAGTAAAAAGAAAAGTAGATTTCTATTTAAGTTGTGAAATATTTCCTCCTTGGCACATATGATCACAGGAAGGATGACGTGGATACTTTAGATTGTGGAAAAGTCCAACTATTTTGTAGTCGCTCAGATTTTTAAAAAATCACTAATAGGGAGTGTGATATTTTATCAAACATAGTGTGCCTTTATTGTTGCAGTACATAACATCAAGGAAGTAAACAAATTAAATGATTCAGTTAAAGGAAAAAAAGAATTTAGGATAAGCCTCAGGAAAAAAAAAATCAGACTTGGAAATCTTTTGAGAGATCATCCAGTCTGTTTACAGATAAGAAAACTGGAGAGTCAGAGAATTGCCTGAGGCTTTGAAGTTATTGCAGCATTAAAGCCAGGCGTATATCCTGCTTTCTTAATCTCCCTATCAATTATCTTTCCATTTTTGATTTTAAGATAATTAAGTGCTGTTATGCAAGTTAAAATTTTAGTGATTATTATATAAGTATAATGTATATAATCACATTTGACTAATATTAATTTTTAGTTACAGCAAATGTTTATGGAGTAACTTTCCTATAAAATAGGAATGGAAATCTTCGTTAGCACAGTTATGCTGTCTGGGAAAAAGACACTTTCCACTCTTATTTAGAAATGTAATAGATGTATTCATTTAACACAAATAATGTAATAATACTCTACTGACTTTATTGAGTGCAGTAATGATGCTTATTTTAAATTCTCTCTGTGCATTTATTTAGGTTTGTTAAATATTAGGTAACCTGAATGACTTGAATAATGGCATTTGCCCAATGTTATAAGTTTTTCTTGATAGTTGGTAAATGTCTGCTCATGATCATAAGTGTTACACCAAGAATTTACTTTCAATATAGTGTCAAAGATATAATTTACTGTGTATGTTCTGTGCTTATGCATAAATATATAACAGACTTTCAAAGTAAAAAAATCTCTCCCATGAAATAATGCATAACTATATAGAAGAATAATATATAATAATAATACAATAGTGTGGCGGAGCAAATATATAGTGTTGTAGTTTATGTCAGTCTACTTCTTAAGAAATCATTCAAATAACTTTTAGGTTACTAAAGGAGCTCTTGTCATATAAAAATTATAAACATATCAATAGACTTTTAAATTTTGTAATAATAAAAAAGATACCGTTTTTATGGAATCAAAACCTTTATCTAAAAAAATTTTGTTCCCCAAACTTGACCAAATTTTGGATTTTTCCAACCAAATTTTAATAACCTGTATTGTTTAATGTGTTCATTTAAGCAACCAATCTGCAAAAGATTTATATTTTAGCATGGTGATAGCTGCTTTTCTCTGATTTATTATTTTTATGAAACATCTCATTAAATAATGAACCTTAAAATTGTTTATATTATAACTGATTTCAAATGATTTGTATTATCTCCCTATAAGAACTGTATTAAAAACAGTATATATCAAAATATAGTGGGAAAAACCCCAAGGAAAAAAATGGAAATGTTCTTGCCTAAGACACATACAAACATTTGATAAAGTTTTTGCATATATTTAATCTGTACCAGTCCTCTAAATTTTAGAATAATAATATTTTTAGAAATTCTTAATGCATTTTTATAATTAGATATATCACATATTTTTACAAACCTATTCTTTTTTGTTATAATCCCAAGAGCAAATATTTAGCATTCAATTTAAAATTACATAAATTTTAATAAAAAGGAAATAAATATGCCCCCAAAACATAATGTTAAACTGAAGACAAACTTAGTAAGTTCCAATGTGACAGAAAATAAAGCTAATTCATACATAATAAAGCATTGCCAATGCTGATGAAAATCAGATTTATAAGGTGACAAATACTAATAACATATTCTTAGATATTCAAATGCAAAAATGGAAACTATCTGATTTTTTAATGGTGAAATTTTCTGTTTACTAATTACAAGATAATATGCACTTATGTGGAAAGCATTATATGCTGCATTCTTTTACTGGCTATTTCTCATTAATGGGAAACGTTATTAGGTGTACTAAGTATTTGATTTGGAAGCTATCATAAAATATTAATCAAGAGTCACTGCTAGTTAGTATCAGAATTTTCCAGTTTTTCTGTGAATAAATTACTATTAAACTACAAAAATCCGTATATGAGTTAAAATTTGAATAAAGATTGAAAAAAACATCATTGGTGCTTTATGGATGTATTGGTTTCCCCTCATGAGTGGACCATTGGAGAAGTTGATGCTTTTACTTTGTGACTGCTGACATCTTGTGAGATGTCAAGAATTCACTGGAATTTTGGCACTTAGAGGAGGGACTTTAAAAAAATCCTTTTTCTGAGCCCGCGGGTTCGAGATCCACCTGGGCAATTTGGCGAGACCTCATCTCTACAATAAATCAAAAAATCAGCCGGGCGTGGTAGCGCATGCCTGTAATTCCGGCAACTCGGAAGGCTAAGACAGAAGCATCGTCGGAGCCCTGGATGTTGAGGCTGTAGTGGCCGGAAGCGGCCACTGCACTCCAGTCTGGGCGACGGAGTGAGACTCCAACTAAAAAAAAAAAAAAAAAATCCTTTTTTTTTGCCAAGCATTTGAATGAATCAGAAGTAGAGATTAACTGCAGTTGAACTTTCAATATCACCATATTGCTTAGTAGTTTAAAGTAAGCTAATTGAAAATTTTTGTTTGACTTTTAAATTGTCAACTTATCTACTTTTAGCATTAATGAAACAGATAAACGTTTAATTCTATAATGAATCCTTCCACTTTAAAGTCTTTTTTTTTTTTTTGAGTTGGAGTCTCACTCTGTCGCCCAGACTGGAGTGCGGTGGCTGCTCCCAGCCACTACAGCCTCGACCTGCTGGGCTCCGGCGATCCTTCCACCTCAGCCTTCCAAGTAACTGGAACTACAGGCGCGCGCTACCATGCCCAGCTAATTTTTTTTTTTTTTTTTTTTTGGATTTATTGTAGAGAGGAGGTCTCACCAAGTTGTTCAGGCGGGTCTCAAACCCGCAAGTTCAGGCAATTCACTCATCTCGGCCTCCCAAAGCACAGGATTACAGGTTGAGCCACGGAGCCCGGCCTACGTTAAATTCTATAGCCTGTCTTTCCATGATTTTTCAGTTGCATTAAATTAGTAGAAATGGTGTATGTCTTCGTTATTAGTAATTATTGTCAAGGCCTAATATGTCTCAGTAAAGTTATAAATGTCCATTTGTTATTCTTGGTCCATATCAGACTTCCAATTAATTACGATTTGCAGTATGTGTTTGACATATACATATTCAAATGGGTACAAATATAGTTTCTCAGTAGGAAATGAATCCTCTCTTTTTTGTTGATACATAATAGTTGTACACATTTTGGTAGCACGTGATATTTTGATACATTTGTATAATGTTCAAATCAGGGTAATTAGGATATCCATTACCTAAAAAGTTTAGGAAATAGATCCTCCCTTAATGTTCGATATTTTTAGTTTTACTTTAATTTTATTTTTGTCATGGCCTCATTTCAAACTGACTCATAATCCAGAATTATCCAACTAAATCATAACAGAGAGAAACTATTACTGGCTACAATGAATCAAGAAAAATTTTAGCATTGTTCCTGTCCAAATAAAAACATGCAATGGGTTTCTTTCACATTTTATATACGAGTAAAATGATCAATCATAGTTTATTTTTCTTATGAGGAAATACCTCAATAACATTAAGTTAAGCAAGTAAGTCCCTATTAGTATGATGGTCTTTTAAATGTGTGTGAACGTATATGTGTGTGTTGCCTTGATAAAAAAATTTCACATATATCCTTTTTTTTGGTTACTAAATTGTCATGGTGACCTTGTGAATAGCAAAATGTGGACCAATGCTGCTATTAGATATCTCCCGTCTACACCATCTTGAATCAATATTTGCCTACCATTCAACCCCAAATTCTTGAGGATGACTTTTTCTTCCTAGGACCAATATGAATACCACATTAATGAGATTAGTTCATTGTCTCTTTGCAAGTTTGAGGAACAAAGAAAGAGCTGTGGAGAACAGAGACAAAACAGGTGGCTATTCATGAAAAGACTGGTACAGGAATGGAATTATTTTAAGACTTTGTTTTAATATGGCTCATAAACCACCTGCACTGCTAAGCAAAGACATTCTCCACTAGACTCTCTGAAGAGAAGAATCTTTTGATAATATTCAAATTATCCACTAATATACCACCCTATAAAAATATATTAGTCATCTATTTATAGTATATAATACTATATACCTTCATACCACACAAATGGAGCTATAAAAAGATAGGTATATTATCTCATATAGAAAGATGTGTAGAGGTAGCTTGCCTGTCCTTGGTTTAGGTATGTCAGTATGATTCTGTTGTGGGCAATCACTGGGTCAATTATGATTTGTTCTTTGGAATGGTTACATTCCCTGAGCACAGTGCACTTGATACATGAATAGAATTGGAGTTCTGATGACAAAGAAGATGAGGAAACTGAATGTGTAGGTCTAAACATAATTTTAGTTTGTATTTTCCATTGTTAGTAGTAGACACAAAAATAAGTTTTGTCACATTATGCACTAAATTAGGTTAATTTTCCAGTTTCTGTGAATTTTCTTAATCTTATATCATTGCTTTTTATCTTATTGGTTCATCGACTAATTTGTTTAAAAAATTTTTGCAACCTGGACAAATACATACAAGAAGGCACACAACCAAGTATAGTAATACAGATTCCAAAGTACAGGTTTGACCGGTAGAAAAAAATGTAAGCACTATGACTCCAAAGCATGTATATAAAGCTTGATCTTTACCACTGCTAATTAGTCAGCCAAAAAATATACCTTTGAAATGGCCTAGTCCTACATATAGTATGTGACTCTTATTATTAGAGTTATTTATGCATTCTTTTGTTTTTGCTTTTGTTTTTTGTTGTTGTTGTTGTTGTTGTTGTTGTTTTTGTTTTGTTTTGTTTTGAGTTGGAGTCTCACTCGGTCGT